>NC_090647.1:399921920-400221920 GCF_040937935.1 Hyperolius riggenbachi | reverse complement strand
GCGTGCCTCACAAAGACAGGACAGGATAGTCAGGAAATAGGAGGATCAAGATAGATGAACGTAACACAGACAAATATACAATAAGTATGTTTTCCTAGCGTATTACAATTACAGCTATCAATGAAACTATTTGTAACGTCTGACTAACATATGTATATATCGGCAATGAACCGATATATGACATAAGCAGGAACACTGACTAGGACTGGAGCAATACAGGGAACAGGACTCAGAAGGATTCGCTATCTCTTCGCAGAGATGAACGCAATCCACAAACAGAACCAGGAGCAGGATACTAACTCAGCACGGGTGATCACGATACGCACAACCTACCAAAACGTGCTGGAAGGCTGACTAACGGAACACAGGATATAAACAGTTCGTGTACGTATATATCAGCGACACTGATGTATCAACGTAACACGAATACAAGGAAAATAACAAAACGTGCAAGTATGCGTATATATTGGCGATAATCCAATATATGACACAAGACAAGCAGAGTAACAACTTCTAGAACAAGAGCAGAACTAGGAGGACTCGCTGACCCCTTCGCAGGAGTCAGCGCAGTCCACACGGACTAGGAACGAGGTGGGGCACGAGCAGAGTAACAGACAGAATCTGAGACTATGGTAGCCCATGGAGCATTGCAGGAAGCAGTTCTTTATACTGAGGTCATCCAATGGGAGCAGACATGCAGATTCCCACACAAGTGAATGGTAATTAATCACAGGCTGACAGCAGGAAAAGGCAGACAATAATATGCAGCCTGCAGGAAAGGGATTGCCACTCCATTGCAGCAGACAATGTTTGTTTTCACAAAAGCATATTAAACTGTCATTAACTTCAGAGCGACTGCAGATGGAATCAGCAACTAGTTTAAGTGCAAACCAAACTATGCAAGCAAATGCATATAATGACATCAGAACTGCTTGGGTTGCAATACCACTGCAGCCAGCAGTAAACGCTGCAGAAGCGATCGTAATATTTACCATTACATTTTCATTCAATTTAATAAATTAGGGAAAAAATGGATTGTAATTTAAATAACTTGCTTTAGATATAACAAGGATAGTGAAAGGAATTGGTCATCTATCAGTCACTTAAACATAGTCAGCCTGGTTCACCTTAAAATTGCAGATGCATCTGGAGATAACTTTGTTGAGAAAGATGCACACACACAAGGAGTATTGTATCAAATAATTGTCTGAGGTTTATTGTTACAAAGTCTTGGTTATATAGCCAAAATGGGGTTTGCCAAATGGCTCAACTGTGCAAGTGCAAGACAAGTTATACATCATAAGTATATATTTATGCTATCACAGTATCCGGGAAGCCAGGTGCTACATTTTACTGGAGAACTACAAAATAATGAGTTCCTGTTGTTGTTTCCGGTTAGCATGTATGTTTCTTTACAGATAAGAAATGACAGCTACATCCACATCCTGTGGTAAGGCCTAGGTGAAATACAGATAACATGTTCCAGTGTCCTTCAGACATGGAACACGGGATATTTCTCTAACATCTGCTTACAGCTGCTCATGAAGAATATAACTATATTTTGTAGAATGTAAAACTCACAAGATAAATGCTGTTTAGTACAAAATGGAGGGTGCTATACCCTTCAGATAGAACACTGAATTATCATTCATTTTAGCATGACAGTGTGCCATGGCTGCTATCATTAGCCACAGTTCACATAGCGGGCACCCGTTATTTAGTGGTACGGTTTGGGGGGAGGGGGGTTATGTTGGGGTTAAGGATTAGGGGTTAGAGGGGGGGGTTAAGGGTTAGGGGTTGAGGAGGGGGAAGGTGAACAGTTAGGATTAAGGAGGGTGAGGAGGGGATGTTAAGGGTTAAGAAACAGGGGGTTAAGGTTTAGGCTTAAGGTCAGGTACCCCCCCAATTAGGCCCCTAAACCTTGACTTCCCCCTGCCTAACCCTAAACTTCCTTCTTCCCCTCAACTCCAAGCCCTTAGCCCTAAACCTTAACCTCTGACCATAACCACCCCCCTCCTCCTTAGACACTAGCCTTTAGCTTTAACTCTTAACCTCCTCCCTTCCCTAACCCCAATCCCTAACCTCCCTCCACTACTTAACCCCTAACCCTTAAGCTCTCCTTCTTAAAGCCTAAACCCCCCTCCCATCTAACTTTACTGGTAAATAGTGGTACCAGATATGCAAACTGCGGCTACTAACAGCATGTGCAGTTCGCATAGCTAAAAATGTATAATTTAATGTTATATCTATGTTATAACTTGGTGCAAGTTCTGTTACAAGGATTTTTTTCCCCTCACCAATAAATCAACCAATCAGCAGCCAGAATTGGCTCAGAACGGACGAAGATGGCCACCATCACTGAGTTACTTGCCACATTTCAGGTATTCGTTCTTGTTAAGGCTTTCCTTGATTTTTTTTTTTTTTTTTTTACAGATTTCATTAGCCAACTCAGTTGGCCACAATGAGATGTCAATTTTAATAAGTTTAACGGCGCCGGAGTGGCACACTTCGTTACAAAATTGACTGAGCAGCGCTAATCTATGGGGATTCCCGCTGGGTCCCCTGAAGTAGACAAGTGCTGAAAGGTCAGCCTCTTTAAAATACTGGGACAGGGCTGCAACCAACATAGGACATTTGGACCAAACAGATTAGCCTTTTTCCTTGACGGGGAAAATCTGTTTAAAGGACCATGGACCAAACATACCACAGGAGGCTTTGTGTTAGCATATAGACTGATGTACCTGGGAAGTACTACCCTTATGTTCCTCAAGCCCCCCCGATACATTTTTGTCTTATGCAGAGGACAAAGGAACACCTTCAGAAATCTGCTTAGAGTCATAACCCACCTTGAACAGTTTGGGGCATATCCACAGCACTAAACAAGTATATGGCTGTTTTGGGAGATTACCCATCTGCCCGAGACTTTACAGAGACCCTATCTCCCCCTTCTTCACGGGACTCCTCCTCCAAGGAAGTTACCTGACAATATCAGGGGTCCAGGCAAGGGAGGGACAGGCCCCAGTTTTTCTAAGGAAGTCTTAACTGACCTAAACGTCTTAAGGCAAGAGAGGGACAGGCCCCAGTTTTTCTAAGGAAGTCTTAACTGACCTAAACGTCTTAAGGGGCCCATACACCTAACGATTTTCCCGCCGATATACAGCCGTTTCGATCACAGTGATCGAAATGGCTGTGAAATCGCCACGCACACCGCTGACAGATCAATTTCCGTCCAAAATCGATCGTTCCCGTCGATTCCCGTCGACCCATCCGTGCGGAAGATTTTTCTCGGTCGCCGGCGGGTCGGGAGTGCGTCGATAGCGGCGTTCAAATGCCTGACGACCGACGCAATACAGCGGGTATACCTTACCTGTTCCGGCCAGCGCGAGTCCCCGCTGTCACCTTCTCCGCTCCGCTCCAGACCGTTCCTGCAGCTACACAGAACTTCCTGTCCCGGCAGGAAGTCTAAACAGTAGAGCGCCCTCTACTGTTTAAACTTCCCCTGGACAGGAAGTTCAGTAGCTGCAGGAACGGTCTGGAGCGGAGAAGAAGACAGTGGTGACTCGCGCCGGCTGGAACAGGTAATGTAAGCGGGGGGGGGGGGGGGCGGTAGCTCCACAGATTGTGATCGGTTTCAGGCTGAGAGGCCTGATATATCAGGCAGTGTATATTACAATTTTTACTAATTTCTAAATTAAAAAGGTCATGCCCCAGGCAAATAATTAGATTGTAATTTAGTAGGACCAAATTACATACTGGGTGGTGCTGAAGGTGGTGCAGGATAGCTGTTCCTGTGGCCAAGGCAGGCATGAGGCCTGGTGTAACAAGCAAAGTTAACTTTGCATAAGTTATTTAATAAAAAAAAAATTATATTACTGTCAGACGCCAAGCAAATAATTTGTCAGATTGCAATTTAGCCAGATCGGGACCACAGGCTTACAACCCCTAGTGACCAGGCTATTTTTTTTTACAATTCAGCACACTGCAGCTTTAACACGGCCACGGCTGCACGGCCATACAACTTAGCAGTCATGCAATGAATCTCCCCCCCTCCCCCTTTTCTGCCGACCAACAGAGCTTTCTGTAGGTGGGCTCTGATCACTGCTGCAGGCTGTATTGTTTTTTTTTGTTTGTTTGTTTGTTTGTTTTATTAATTTAAATATTTTTTTTTATATAAAAAAATTACTTTTTAAAAATGTGTCTTTAGAGTGCTCTTTAGAGTGTCCACAGTGATTGTTAACCCAAGGTAGTCGGATACCTTTTGACCGAGGCATTCCCTGTGGGTGGATCCAGAAGCACTCTGTTGAGACATTGTACAGAAGAATAAACTCATATTGGAATTTATTGCCACATCACCATCAACAGAAAATCACCCTGCTCTTGCAAGCAACGGGAGTGTTACTGGCACCACTTTGGCTAGAAATGGCTCTTTCTGTGAAAAAAGCGATACAGCTGCTATCTCAGCTTGGTGTGGAAGTGCTCTATTTTGGAAACCCTAGTTGAGTCTGGTAGCATCTCGAACCATTTTCTGTTTGTACCAAGGGTCCAATAAAGTTGCCCCCCAGAACATGTCTGTCTCGATCAGTGGTCTTGATACGGGGATCCTTCCTCAGAGATGTCAGCATGAACTTATCCATTCTAACGAGGTTTGAGGCAGAGGACTGTTCCAGGTCCTGTTCCTTATCCAGGGCAACATCTTCCACACACAGCATGAGACTGTCATGCCTGCGCGGTGAAATAGACTCTGGGCAGTCGGGGGCCACACTGGAAGCGGAGGGCGAAGGTGGAAGAGGAGGACTCGGCTGAGGAAGAGAATGCAGAGGAAGGATGAGGAGTAGGAAAAGAAGTGACTGGCCTGCCAGCAAGACGTGGCGGTGGCACAGACTCCGCTCGACAGCCACACAGTGCTTCTTTTCCCACAGTCACCATCATGTGGTCAGATGGACCTTAGCACCAATACTGTGTGCCAGAGAACTGTTGAACTGCTACAGCACATTGCGGTGCAGGTTCGGAATACCGTTTCTGAAAAATATCTTCTTCCCGATACCTTCTACTACGGTGCAGCAATTTCTAGAAATTTTTTAAATGCCACAGATTCTACCAGTTGGTTTGGTAAGAGCTGACAGGGCTAGCATTTCTGACAAGCCAGCAGTCAGACATTGGGCAAGGGCAACATCATTTTTTTCCTTCTCAAACATTTGAGAACCACATCATCACCACATCATCATCACCCTCATCAATTCTCACAGCTTCAAGCTCAAAGTAGGCTGCAACAGCAGGGACATTACACCATGTGGTGACCTGGGGACTGTCTACTTTGCTCCTCTCACTCATCTGATGGCAAAAATGCTTGTGCATCAGTCTGGCCCATCAATGCCTGGGGAAATAGCTCCTCCTCTGAGTAATCCAGTCCAGCTGGTAGGGCTGAGGTGTTGGAGGTGGGGTTGCTGTTCACCACAGCAGAAGAAGAAGAGAAGGGTGCAGGAATGTTGGAACAGGAAGAGGTGGAACAATGAGTGAACTAGTCAACCAGCTTTTCTGCATTCTGAGAAATATTGGGTTTCTTCTGCAGTAGATCACATGTGCAAAGGCCACGGGATGAGGCAACACCATGACCCGCAGAACCTCTGTGCTTTTTCCTGCCTCTGCCTTTCATGATTGTTGTAGTGAGTCACCAGCCAAGGAGTATTGCCACAAATGTCTGTGACACTTCACATACACACTGACTATCTGATATTACAGACAGTAACTTACAGTACGGTTAGTTGTGTTGGTGTAACACTACACTAATCACTTAGTGACACAAATGTTCTAAACACTGTATTTCTTTTTTCTAAGGATACACTGACTGGCTGATATCACTGTCAGTAACTCACAGCAAGGTTATGTGACACAGGTGTGTTGGTGTAACACTTTAATCCATTAGTGACACAAATGTCCGTGACACTATGTATGTATGTACATTGGATTGCCAGACAGAGAAGAGTGATTTGTCATTCCAAAGAACACACGTCCAATGCTCAAAAGTCCAGTGAAGCTGGGGATGCAGCTGCTCAGTCATGGAAACCCATTCCATGTAGCTCTCTATGCACTGTTCTTGAGCTAATTTGAAAGCCATTAAAGCTAATGGGAACCCATATTTAAATAAAAAAAGTGTCAGATACTCACCTAAGGAGAGGGAAGGCTCGGTCCTAATAAGCCTTCCCTCTCCTCTCCCGATGCTGCACTGGCTCCCCCGTTTCAAATCCCCTGCCGAGGGGACTTCGGAAGTCTTCGGGAGCCGAGTCCTCCCGAAGACAGGCGGCTCCATGCTGCGTATGCGCGAGTGCGTTATAGAGGGTGCTCGCACGTGCACAGTGTAGAGCGGCCCGTCTTCGGGAACACTCTGGCTCTCTAAGCATTTCCGAAGCCTCCCTTCGGCCGGGAAACAGCGGAATTTGACCGAAACGGTCAAATACCACTATGGGGGAGCCAGCGCAACAGTGGGGACCAGGAGAGTATCTGACTTTTTTTTTTAAATATGGGTTCCCATTCACTTTAAGAGGTTTGCAGCTATTTAAAAGCAACCACCAAGGTGAGTAACTAATAGTAAAAAATATTACAATTATTACCTGGTAGTTAATGTGGAATAATAATGACATTTTGCCATGTGTCATCATTCATCCCTAAGTGCACGATGTTGAGAAAATCAGATAATTGTATCCTTTATTTCTATTACAGATTGTGCCAGAAGTGACTAAAATGCGAGATGGAAAAGAATAAGGCTTGCAGCATGATTAAGTTCCTGCATTTGAAGGTTAATAGTGCTCAACTAAAAACATTCCTCTTTATCCTGTTCCAACTGTGTTAACGTCTTGACACGCCATGTTTGTTTCTGTAAAGGAGTTAGCAAACATGAAACCAAGTGTGCAGACACCTTAGACATGTCATGAATAATTTTCCACACACTACCATAACTGAGGCCAGTTTTACTCATCATTATTTTAGATGGTTTGTCTGTCTTCAAGGAAAAGACACTCCACTTTATTCACTGTGGCCGCATTGTCAGTCAATGATGGCCTTCCAGGTCTTGGCTCGTGTGTGAAGAATATATGACCGCTTTGGAAATTCCTTTTCCAGCTCAATATAGTGTAATAAGACGGGCAATCTTTTATGTAAATGTCCATCATTTCATCATGAATTTGCCAGGAACTATTACCTTTAAAATACAGGAACTTTATCATCATGCAAGCTTTCCACCTCACACGTTAGTCATTTCTGGCACAATTTGTAAAAGAAATAACGGATACAAAGGGCTGTTTTTTCTCGACATCAGGCACTTCGGGACCAATGATGACACTGACAACATTTCATCAATATACCATAATAACTTCTGGGTGATAATTAAAACTTTAAGATACCCCCTTGTAAATATGGCCATAGCTAGAGGTATATAAGAATAATAACACAACTTCAATTATATTTAAAAAAAAAATAAAGTAAACCTGTACCCCCCCAAAAAATCATTTAAAACAAGTCCACTCACTTAATACAAACCACAGGACTCTGTTGTATACACACACAAAACAAACACACACATGCTGCCATACCATGATTAGTTGTTCTTCGATTTGTAGAGGGTGGATGTAAATAGTGCCACGGGCCAAACGAATCCACAGCAAAATACTTCAACTGTGGTAAACAACTACAGATACATTGATAACTGGCCTCTCACTGGACCACAGTCCCGTCATCATAATGATCTTTCTGGGCTTTGCAGTTCTGGAGGGCAAGTCAAGTGCATTCTCCATCAGAATAGTTGAAGGTACATGACCCCCCCCCCCCTTAAGCATTTTGCCCGCCCATTGTGAGTTTTGTTAGGATAGGCGTGGTGGGTCAATAGACAGCTGTATTTTATAATGATCAACTACATAGGCAGTTTTAACTTCTTCTTTACCCTCATGTGCAGCAATTTCTTGCACATTAATGAGGAACTCATCCGAATACTGGCTAGTCTCATATGCCAATTTATAATTGTACACTGTTCTTTACATACCCAAATTTACAGGAACAGTGCAGAACTTCGATCATGATTCGGTTTTTAGTAAATACAAGTCTCTGTTATCCCTCACGCTATTCTGAAAAATGTCCAGCCAAGGATCTTTTTTCTGATTACAATTTGGAAGATTGGATAAATGCTTAAGTATTCTCACTTTTAATTTTCTCAGTGTTTTCCCCATGTACATTGTACCATGTGGGTTAATAAGTTAGTTAGTTAGTACACAACCCAGTTGGAATGCAATTCATTAACCCCCGAATTGTGTACATTTTCTTAACCGTGGAGCTATGGAAGTTTTTGGGCACTTCCACATGAGAAAATGTGCGCCTTCCTCCTACTCATATATAGAACAGCCACACCTAAACATTTCATACAAAAAACATTGATTGAACCAGGTCTCATGGCCTACCATGCCAGAATTAACCAACCCAGTATTTGTTTTGCACAAAACCACATATATTCACAAGTGGGATAATTTGTGACTCCACAGAGCTGTGGATTACATATAATTTAAATACAAAAAGTTACAGTAATACACTGACCAAAGAAAATAGTCAGGTCTACTAACACATGTACCAGAGGCACAGCAGGATTCAGTCTTGCTAGTAAAACAACCTTAAAACTCTATAAAGTATGTCTACATTTAACATCATGATCCTGATCCTGAGGAAGATGGCCGTCAGCCATTGAAACATGTCGATCTAAAAGGAAATTTGAGCAAGCTGATAGAGAAGCTACCAGTGTGGACACTCTTGCATTATCCACGGGCTGCTAAAACGAGCCTGGAGACTGACAGCCGCGTTGGAAAGCAAGGTGGAACGCAATAAACTCCAGGGGGAAGTGACATCACTCCCAGTCAACCACTTGCCCGGAAGCTGTAGGCAGAGCTGATTTCACCGCTACTGTACTGCTGGAACTACGCGGATACAGTTACGCATAGGAAGCGGACGTACTGCACTCTGAGTGGTGGACTTAGTGCGAGGCTACCGGCCGGAGCCCGCATGGAGAGAATCCATAACTGTTAGAAGACGCGTGAGTAACCTTATGAGAAACGCGATTAAGCACTACTATTGCAAGCACTCTTAACAAAAGCTATTTGGCAGCTATATTAGAGTGGCAGACTATAGTGTTACAGCAGACTATAGTGCTACACAGAACTTGTGAGGGCATTTTTTGAACAGAAGAGATCTATATTTGTATACATTTTTTCTTATTTAGGTTATTTTTTATCATTTTTTGTCTCTTTTGGATCAGGTGGCTCCATTGTGTGCAAGCTGTGAGTGGTTCATGCATGTGAGAACACGGCATAGGAGAGTGCATACCTAATAATAGTATGAAATATGTGAGTGAATGTTGTTGGTTTGAAATATTCAGATGACCATTGTTTTAATTGTGAGCAAGCCTGGCATTTTTATCAGACCTTAATATTTATGTGAAATTGTACTTTTAATAAACAAATTTATATACCTAGAAAAACTGACGTTATCCTTTTATTTATATATATATATATATATATATATATATATATATATATATATATATATATATATTGGATTGTGTGCATAATAACTATACATCCCGGAATAGTCCAGCCAGTGGTGGCTGGATAGTGTAGTGGTTGAGGGCTCTGCCTTTGACACAGGCAACCAGTGTTCGAGTCTCGGCTCTGCCTGTTCGTAGCGCCATGATCTGTATTAACTTTTTTTACATTTAACATCATACATGTATCATTCAATAATTAGAACGTAACTAGATGAGGTTAAAAAAAAGTCTTACAATAACCGTTGTTTGCTTCTTATCAGCTAAAGTGATAACAGCACATGGAGGGTTCACTTCTACCAAACTTCCAAGTGCTTTCCGCTTCACTGCACCTGCTGATGGGGGTGACTTCTTCACGGCACATGGTTCCACGTTCACTTTTGGGCTACCTAAGATACATGGAAAATAAAGTGAGTGACTGAGCGTGTGTGTGTGTAACAACATTATTTTTCATGTAGTTTTAAGAAACTCATAATTTAAACTAGGGATGGGACGAATCCACAATTTCTTTGAATCCGAATCTAAAAAGGTTCTTGAATATCTCGAACCTTTCGAATCCCGAATCTAACGAATCCTGCGATCCGTGGAATGGTTGCCCACAGTATAGGTAGGCAGGTTAGGTGCTTACACTATAGGTAGCTAGGTAAAGGTGCCTTCAGTATAGCTAGCTAGGTATAGGTGCCTTCAGTATAGCTAGCTAGGCATAGGTGCCTTCAGTATAGCTAGCTAGGTATAGGGGCCTTCAGTATAGCTAGCTAGGCATAGGTGCATTCAGTATAGCTAGTTAGGTATAGATGCCTTTAATAAAGCTAGCAAAGCATAGGGGCCTTTAGTATAGCTAGCAAGGTATAGGGGCCTTTAGTATAGCTTGTTAGGTATAGGGGCCCTCAGTATAGCTAGTTAGGTATAGGGGCATTCAGTATAGCTAGGTATAAGGGCATTCAGTATAGCTAGTTAGGTATAGGGGCCCTCAGTATAGCTAGTTAGGTATAGGGGCATTCAGTATAGCTAGTTAGGTATAGGGGCCCTCAGTATAGCTAGTTAGGTAAAAGGGCATTCAGTATAGCTAGGTATAAAGGGATTCAGTATAGCTAGTTTGGTATAGGGGACCTCAGTATAGTTAGTTAGGTATAGGGGCATTCAGTGTAGCTAGTTAGGTATAGGGACCCTCAGTATAGCTAGTTAGGTATAGGAGCATTTAGTGTAGCTAGTTAGGTATAGGGTCCCTCAGTATAGCTAGTTAGGTATAGGGGCATTCAGTGTAGCTAGTTAGGTATAGGGACCCTCAGTATAGCTAGTTAGGTATAGGGGCATTCAGTGTAGCTAGTTAGGTATAGGGACCCTCAGTATAGCTAGTTAGGTATAGGGGCATTTAGTGTAGCTAGTTAGGTATAGGGACCCTCAGTATAGCTAGTTAGGTATAGGGGCATTAAGTGTAGCTAGTTAGGTATAGGGACCCTCAGTATAGCTAGTTAGGTATAGGGGCATTCAGTATAGCTAGTTAGGTATAGGGACCCTCAGTATAGCTAGTTAGGTATAGGTGCATTCAGTGTAGCTAGTTAGGTATAGGCGCCTTGAGTATAGCTAGCCAGGGTACCCCTCCCTCTGTGCGCCTCCTCTGCTCACCCCCTACATAGAAAAAAAAAAGCATCGGCTCACCTAACAAGGGGATCCAGCGCCGAATTCCGCTGCATCTCCGCGCAACCGCCGATCCCTCGCTCGTCCTCTTCCGACCCCCCCGCGCCTCCTCCGCTCGCCCCTTGCATAGATGTGAGCATTGGCTCACCTAACAACTGCCCTGGATTCCCTACCTGCCGTCAGCGCAGAGCCGCAGACCTCTTGTTTCCTCCTCTGTTCCCTCTAGTAACCGCCCGGCGCTTCAGTGATGACGCGTATGCAAAAGCGGATCACTAGGGGGAACAGAGGCAGAAGCAAGAGGTCTGCGGGTCTGCGGCTCTGCGCTGGCGGCAGGTAGGGAATCCAGGGCAGGTGCTAGGTGAGCCAATGCTCACATCTATGCAAGGGGCGAGTGGAGGAGGCGCGGGGGGGGGGGGGTGTCGGAAGAGGACGAGCGGGGGATCGGCGGTTGCGCGGGGATGCAGCGGGATTCGGCGGATTCGTTAAGGGGGAAATTGCGTCGGGATTTGAATCCACGAATCTCGAATATTTCTCAATATTCGAGGGATTCGTGGATTCGCCGTCCCACCCCTAATTTAAACACAGTTATCTTGCAAATGGTTGATTTTTAACTAGAGCTAATGGTGGTAGAGGCTCTGGATTGTCCCACTTTTTTTTTTTTTTTTTATAATGTCTCCCCTCCAATTGAGGCATTTTAAATTTAGGTGGTCTAAAACTCAAAACCCAGTTAAATTCTGAAAGAAAACATTTAGTTTTGTGTAAAATATAAGTACCTTATGAACAAAAAGATGTCCAGCTGTAAGTAGATACAGACTAGATATTTTGCTGCATGTACACACTAATTGACTCATTAGCCTTTATAGATCAGATAAGGATTGTTTCAACACAGATGAATCTCTTCATAGTAACTTCAAGGGACGTGGCCAAGTGCTTTAGGGCCGGTTCACATGGACGCTTGGCGGCGTCTACCGCCAAGCGTTCGGGACCCATCGGCTAAACTCTCCCATTCAAGTGAATGGGATTGTTTAGAATTGCGCGGTTACCGCCGATTACCGTCAATTGCATAAACGTGGCGTTCCAATCCCGATTTAACGCGTCGTTTCGGCCGTCCCTATAAGCCGCATGCGACGTCGGGGACGAGAAACGCCGATCGCGACGATCTCCGTACTGCCGCCACCGAACGAGACGTCACAGGACGACGCGACTTCCTGGCCGCCCCAACGCTGCCTGCCGTCCGTGCGAACCGGCCCTAAGGGCCGGTTCACACGGACGTCTGCCTTCGTTATTTTCTGTCGTTTAAACGGCGCGTTTTAACCGCTCGTAATAGTTTTCTATGAGAGCGTTTATGTTAGTATCGTCTGTCAGCGGTTTTGGGAGTTTTTTTTCAGCGTCGAGGTTGATGACGTTCTTTCGGACGACTCATGAGACTTCTATTGGCGGCTGCGTTTGGCAAACGTCAGCAGTAAACGCATACAATCGCAGTCGAAAGCGCGCGAACAGTTGTGTTGAAGGTTGTAGGCGTCCTGGAGGTATGCTGTTGACAGGAAAAAGACAGGAAATAGACCAGAATTCATAGGGAAGGGTGTTGACAGGAAATGGACCATAATCCTCTAGTGCAAAGGACACAGAAGGAAGGAGAGATGGCGCAGGTGTCTCTGGAGAACACTGTGGGGCTGGGCAGACTGGTGGAACTGATCCAGAACAAGCCTGCTATATGGGACACAGGCAGCGCTGAGTACAGCAACAACATACAGAAGAGCAGAGCATGGGATAGTATGTGCCTGCATTTTTTCCCTGATTACCATCGTCGGTCTGCAGCTACCAAGAAAAAAATGAATGAGTTTTCACTTTGTGGTTCATCATTTCGTTGTGCACGAGTATTTGTAATGTTCTATTGTTTTTTAAAACTTGAGCCTTGGTATATCTTTTTGTGCAATCCAGCCGAACTGTTGTGCAAGCTTGCTAGGCCTGAGAATGGGGAAATGTGTTTTTATTATACTGTATGCATCATGTTCAATCCTGCTTCATATCTCTAGGCTGTTGCACATGTCTTCCAAAGCTTTTTGGGTTTTTTTTTCGGTATAGTGCCTTTTTTTTTTAGATGCTTCTTATTAATTATTATTGGGAGGGTGGTGTGTGGTAAGGGGTAAGAGAGTGGTAATGTCGGATGAAAGTATGATTTTTATTGTTGTACTGTTTATGCACAATTTTGACATTGGTGTTTCAATGTATTTACAGTGAACATTGTGAAAACCAAGTGGAAATCCTTGAGAGATAGATTCAAGAAAGACTTGAAGGTGCATCATGGCTCCAAAAGTGGGCAGGCTCCATCCAAATACAAATACCATCCGATGTTTGAAATCCTGATGTTCTTTGTTCCTTCGCTGGAAACCAGGGCGTAAGTGTGATTTTAATGATTACCACCTAATCAATATGTCTTTCTCCATAGTCCTGTCATCTTTCATGCGAATGTGGTCGAATTAGGTGGTGTTTGTTTGTTTTCCATAGTACTTCTGGAAACATGGGGTCGGTGCGTCGTGAAGAGGAAGAGCATGAGTCAGTCTTCTGTACAACCTGAGGATTCGTTTTCTGGACAGTCAGCCAGTGAATCTCTACGTGATGTTGGTGTCGAGGAGCAATCAGAGTCTTCCTCTGTGTATCAAGATCATGGTGATGATTGTCCCTCTCCGCTAGCTATAACTCCTCCCCCATCCTCGCCCGTTTCTGTAGCTGCTCGTGCCCCTGTGAACCCACCCAAAAGAAGCAGAGGTGCTGCAAAACCACCCACAGATAGTAATAATGAGGAAGTTTTAAAAATGATTAAAGAGGTGTCAACTTGAGTAGAAAATGCTATGAGGCCTAAAGATGACATATCCTATTTATGCAGTCCTTAGAATTGGATGTTAGAAAAGTACCAAAGCACAATTTGGGGAAGATAAAAAATATTTTTTTAAAAATTGTTGATTTTTACCTACAGCCAGATGTTCCTTTGCAAAGACAACCAGACACACAGCAATATGCACCACCTCTCAACCAATCATTAGCATAAAATCAAAACCCAATTTCAAACTATAGTGCCATGTATCCTTTCACAACATCCTCATCTCAAACTCCATTTTCTTACAACAACTATCCGGGCCACTGTATTCCTAATATGCAACCAACACTGCCAAATAATTCAAGATCACAGCGCGGTCCTACTCAAACATCACCTGTGGATTTTGGTACTGCTGAGGCTCTAGGCTCTTCTTTACAAATGTTGTCCAGATCCTCAACTCCCATAATTGAGGATTTGTAAACGGCTGAGTATTACAATAGTACTGCATTGGTGTTTAGTATATTACATAGTATGTATAGTATAGTATTCATGGTATAAGTTCTGGTATACCAGTTTTTACCGTTAAGTTTATATAATTTTACCTGTTCACATAGTCTCAGCAGTGCACGTACTATTGCAACCTGTATTTGACATTACCCTTATTTGTCCCATTGTTACCGTTCTTATTAAAATTACATAATTTCTTAGTGTGTGAAAAATATAACATGTACCTGTCCTCTGGCTTCCTCATTGTACTGGCAGTAGATCTATCCACTGCTGCCACTGCACATTTTTTCATGAAGGGCACTCTGCGGCGATGGACAGATCAGCTGCCAGTGGATTGGGGAAGCCCCAGGAAAGCACATGTTAATCTTTCACCACTACGATACTTCCGACCTATGTGGATATAAAAATGTCCCATCATACACATTTTTATACTATATATCGTATATATAGTTAGTGTATACGTCCATATAAGTGCAGTATATATAGTGCCCCCCCTGTATACAGGTAGTATATACTAGTAGAGTGTTCGGAACTGCCGCCCCTCAGGGGCAAACGCAGGATTTGTAAGGGGGGGGGGGATTCCAGAAAGGTCCAGAAGCACTTATGTCCCCGAGTGCTTCCGAAGACAGGTGGCTCCATACTGCCCATGCACAAAAGTGCGCTGGCGTATTATCTTTGGAAGTACTCTAGGACACGAGTGTTTTTGAGGGCTTCTGGTAGCAGCAAATGTGAACGGTGGACAGCGCTGGAACAACTCCCCGAGAGCAGGGCCGGTTTAAGCAACAATGGGGCCCCAGGGCAAAATAAACCTGGGGAGCCCCCCCCAACATATACCACGGAACAAAAATCGGCATTAGGTGACCTTTTTTGCAGCTGGTATAGTCAGGGTGTGAAGTCCCAATTGGTCGGAGTTCCACATTCTGGCTACCCCAGCCTGCATGGGGGACAAGGGGTTAAAAAGTTTCAGGAGGGGGGACCCCACATAATTTTTTTTTTTAATTCCCACACTCTAAACATAAAAAAAAATTGGGAAAATAGGAAAAAATGCCAGGGATCTTCATACAGCCATATTGCGGCTGTATAGCGATGCCTGGCCAAAGCGCTGCGGTTGCGTATGGACCCCCTGGAAACCCCGTCAGGAAATTTATTGCGCTTTCATTTGATACATGTAAAATTACACTACCGTTAGGTTTGCTACTAAAAGTGACATTTACCGCATTTAAAAGTATACTTTTTTCCTTCGAAACTTTAAAATCGATTTTCTCAAAAACTATAAGGTCTTTTTGAAAAATATTTTTTTCCTCTTATTCCTAATGATCTCCTTAACATATCCTGCAAATTTAGGGTTTCTAGCATTTAAAGTGGATTTGCTATTAACCATTAAAGTCGGCAGGTTATTAAATGTGTATTTTTTTTCCTTTGAAACTTTAAAATCGATTTTCTCAAAAACTATAAGGCCGATTTGAAAATTTTTTTTTCCTCTTGTAGCCACTGGGGGCCGCTACAAGCTCTGGGGCCCTGGGGCAGCTGCCTCCTTTGCCTCTATGGTAGCGCCGGCCCTGCCCGAGAGAGGAACGGGAGATAGACTTAGTTTGGACAATTCAGTGAAATATGCCACATAGTGTCACATATCGCAAGCAATAGCCATATGATGCAGGGATATATGCATCTGCGGAAGATGGCAGCGCTATATAAATACTAAATAATAATAATTTGCCTCACCAGGATTGCACTTTTATTTAGCTTTCCTGTATGACAAGAAGACACAAACACCCAGCACTAGAGGAGAGGGAAACAAAGGTGAATGAGGGAGGGATGGTGCACACCAAGAGGGCTTCTGAGCGTTTTTCAAATCGACAGTGATTTGAAAAGCGCTGGGCTAATGTTACCCTATGAAGGTGTTCCCACAGCAGCGTTGTGATTTTTTCAAAATCGCAGGTATACTGCATGTAGCATTTTTTTGAGCAATTCATTCAGGAATCGCTCTGAAAATCGCTTCACAAAATTGCACTCACTAATTGCTAGCAATTGCTATTGTGATTTTGGCTTGCATTAGCCCAGAGAGAGGAGGAGTGGAGAGAGACTGAGAATAGCCTGAGATGTAGCTGAGAGCTTATCTGTATTGCAGCCCCACATCACACAGAGGCTACTTGCCTTTAATAGGACTCATGTCCCTGCCAGTCCCTCACACAAATCAGAAAGCAGCCTTCATGGAGTCTTGGGACTGTCAAAAACTTTTCACCTTGTTTAACACTTTATCCACACATGCAGTCATAACAATGAGGAGAGACCAGACAGATGTTTGCCCATGGACCCTCCAGGCAAGCTCTGCATCATGCTGTGTATATTTACCAGCTTGCCTGCCCTCTAATTGCACTTTTATCAGCTAACCTAGTGTTTCACCTGAATACACCAGACACAAATCACTGAACGAAAGGGGACCTGGGGGGAGATTGCCCCCCTTCCAGCCAGCACTAGAGGAAGGGTGGAAACAATGGTGAATGCCTATCTGTATTGCAGTCCCACATCACACAGGCTACTTGCCTGTAATGTGTCTCATGTCCCTGCCAGCCAAATCCAAAAAAGCTTTATTGGCAGGACCAAATACATTTAGCATTGCCAAAGTAAAAACAAAACATTAACATGGTGGGGAGGATTGTGGGAATAGGGGAATGATATAGGTATACCGTCCATAGGGTTGTGGAGGATGTAAGGGATGGTCAGCCTCTCACACAAGCTGCAGGCAGCACTCCTGGAGTTTAGGGACTGTCAAAACTTTTCAACCCATGAAATACCTTTTGTAGCTGTCTACATGCAGTCTTTACAATAGTGAAAGAGCTGAGTTTTTCTCACAGACCCTGAAGCCTTTGTATATTTACCAGCTTGCCCGCTTCAGCGATTTCAGGGAATTCTTTTTAAAGGTACAGGAGTCTCAGGGGGGTGTTCCATACATCCGGAACCCCCGTCTGAATACGCCAGTGTCCCCCCCCCCCCCACAACAATCCTGATCTCTGTGTCTGTCCAACCAACACCCCCCACCCCCCACCCCGGGCACCGCCACTCTATCCCCATGCAGTTCTGTGAGATTTGTTTGATAAAATCCCAAAGGCACATTGAACATACCTTCGTGCTCTAGTGAGGCGATAATTAAACCCACGCTCTGTAATATACAAATCTCTCTTTGGGAAAGGCTTCATGAGGTTTGTATGCAGAGCAAAGGCCTCATCTCCTACAAGTACATGTGGGAAAGGCACATAATCTATAGTTCTACATTCTTGGTTTGTAAAATATTACCATTAAAATCATGTTTGCCGGATATCACCACTGGTGTGAAACCGTCCTTGCCAGGTAAAGTGTTGTCTCTGTACCTCCTTGGCTGGAAACAGTTCTGTTGAGTACTTGTGGTACAAACTAGGCACAGTGGGGGGGGGGGGGGGGAGGGGGTGATCAGCACTGGTGAGAACCAGTCCTTGCCAGGTAAAGTGTTGTCTCTGTACCTCCTTGGTTGGAAACAGTTCTGTTGAAGACTTGTGGTACAGACACAAACTAGGCATAGTGGGGGGGATCCCCAATGCTGCGAAACAGTCCTTGCCTCTTTTTTTTTTTTTAAATCTTGCTGTACTGAAATGGTATTGAACCTTCGCGAGACACAAAGTAGTTAGCAAATCTGCCACGTACATCTCCGGCTTCATTGCTGCCTCTACAAGAAACACTTTGAGTGTCTGTGAAAGGATGATCTGGGACCTCATCTGAGTTAATGCCTTCTTTCATGCGTACATAATTATGGAGAACGCATGCAGCCTTCACCACATTATCCATATTATCAGGTGTCATGATTAGTGTTGAGTGGAACACTCTCCATTTGTTTGATAAAATCCCAAAGGCACATTCAACATACCTTCGTGCTCTAGTGAGGCGATAATTGAACACACGCTTTGTAATATCCAAATCTCTCTTTGGGAAAGGCTTCATGAGGTTTGTATGCAGAGCAAATGCCTCATCTCCTACAAGTACATGTGGAAAAGGCTGTCCACCATCAGCAATGGGACAGGGGGTGGGGAGATTTAATTCCCCTGCATACAATTTCTGACCAATACTGCAGGAACGGAATATGTGAGAGTCTGCAGTACTCCCATAGGACCCCCACATCCACTGCAATGAACTTGTACTGTGCATCAACCACAGCCATAAGCAAAATTGAAAAATACTTCTTGTAGTGAAAATATTTAGAAACTGATCCTGTCGGTAGCTGAATACGTATGTGCTTTCCGTCGACGGCACCGATACAATTTGGAAAATTGGCTTTGGCTTTGAAGCCTCGGCTGCCTCTTTCCAGGTATCCTCGGTTGGTTCTGGCATATAAAGTGGTTGCAGTACCTCCCAAATCCGATGGCAAGTGTCATGCACTATCCCATGTATAGTTGATCTTCCCAACCTAAACTGATAATGCAATGAGGCAAAAGACTCTCCGGAAGCAAGAAACCTGAGGAGGAGGAGGAAAATAGTATTAAAATACACAAAAAATACGAGTTGGACACAAAAGTACAAAAAAACAAAAACCATAAACAAAAAAAACATGACTCACCGTAAGGTCAGCAACAGTCTTTCGGCTGGACTGACCGGCATCCACATGTTGGTGCGCAGTCTCCGAATAAGTGGCGACACCAACATCAGGAGTTCATCGAATGACGACACAGACATCCCAACATAACGGTGAAACTTCTCGGGGTGTCTTCTTAAGTCTTTATAAAGGGCCATAAAGACACCCTTAGTAGACCTCTGAGCTGTTATGGGATGTACCCATGTACGATGACGCACAACCCTCTGAGGCGAAGACCGCTTCATCAGAAGCATCCTCAAAAAAAGAAGCTTCAGCTGCAGCAGACTAGCCTCACACTGATCCATATTGAAGGTTTATTGCAGATAGCACATCGTCTTTCTTTGGAGGATGAGTGTTTACTCAGAGTGGACTGAGATGATTTATCCTTTTCCTTATCTTTGTCAGCTTTTGGAAGTTTAGGCTGAAAAATATAGATAAGAAAAACTATCAGTCCCCTCAGTGTAACTTAAACAGCATAATCTGCAGAAACAGCGCAAACAATATCTCACCAGAGAGGGTTCAGAGCCAGTCCCTGCAGATTGCAGTGAGGAAAGGCCTGCGGCGTCCTCCATGATCCACCAAACAGCATTGAGTCATGGACAAACAACAGATCTTTTTTAAAATCTTACCCTCCTCTTCAATTGCCAGCAGCTGCCTCTGTTCCCAGCAGCCAATCGCCGTAATGATCACCGCCGCGGGCCTGCAATCAGGCCTGATCATGTGACCAGTCATGTGGGACGCCTGCACATGACGTCATTGCGCTTCCGCCGGAACTTCCGGTTAGCGCTCTGCCGTCCATAAAACTTCCGCACTCCAAGGAGAAGCCTCCACCACGCTGGGCGCATAGCACACTGAGTCCCCTGCTCAGCCCGTCCTTGCCTGCCCCACACGCTGCACCTGCCACCTGACATGGGAGCACCGAGGCCCCTCCATCCGCTCCTGTCCGGGACAGGAAAAACTACTGAGGAATCATTGTAAGTGGCTTGTATTTATACATGTACTGCTGTCCATTATGCAAATTTATTTGTTTAATAGCTTCCTGTCCAGAATTGGGAGGGGAGACAAGTCTCAGAGGAGGGGTGCTGTCCCAGGGACGTTCTGGGAAAACGCAATTCCTGGGGAAAACTACCAGAGCTCAGACAAAATGTCTATATCACTCAGGAGTACAGGAAGTACAAACCTATGCCAAATTTCCACTTCCAGGTACAGTTAGTTCTGCCCCTTTAATGGCTACTTCCTCTTTAACAGGCGTCTAACTATCAAACGCTATCAAATGCTGTTGAACGCGTACGCTCACTGGAACGCTGACAACCGCAGGCAAATAGTTTTGTCAGCCGCTGTTCAAACGACATGACGATTTGTGTCGTTCGGCGTTCAGCGGTTGAACGCTTATAGACGCGGACGCAGCGCAGACGTTCGTGTGAACCGGCCCTTATATATCAGAAGTTTACCAGAATTCTTCATGCATTGTATATTTATAAAGGTGCATTTGCTGGGACCTGGGGACAGAGTTTATTATAGGCAGAGGTTCACTATATCAGAGATTATTATAACAAGTTTCTACTGTATACGAAACACTAATTGTTTTCCTGTTATATTTATTTATTGTATTTATAAAGCGCCAACATATTACGCAGCGCTGAACATTAATTTAGGTTACAGACAATATTTAGGGGTGACATACAGCAATATGACAATACAGGAATACAAGAAAACCAGATCACACAGCACAGTATGAGTACCAGGTAATGCTTAGTCAGTCACTGGATGGGAGCATGGAGATTAGGCAAGTTAGGTTCACTCAGATGCATAGCATGGGTGCACAGTAATGGAGGAGCATGATCAGGTAGGACACAAAAGGAGGAGGACCCTGCCCAAAGGCTTACAATCTAGAGGGAGAGGTAAGGACACGAACGGTAGGAGACCAGAGTTCAGCTGTAGGTTTAGAGCACTTGTGAGGGGTAGTAGGCCAGAGTGAAAAGGTGGGTTCTGAGGGCTTTCTTGAAGATGTTGAAGGAGGGGGCTGCCCTAATGGGTGGAGGTAGGGAGTTCCATAGTGTTGGAGCAGCTCTTGAGAAGTCCTAGAGGCGTGAATGAAACTGGGTGATGCGGGGGGCGGTTAGGCGAAGTTCATTGGAAGAGCGGAGTGAGCGGCTAGGTGTGTACCTCTGAGTAAGATCGGAAATGTAGGTTGGACAGGTTTTGTGGAAAGATTTGTAGGTCAGACACAGTATCTTGAATCTGATTCTGGACTGGATAGGAAGCCAGTGGAGGGATTCTAGGAGGGGATCTGCCGTGGTGGAGCGATGGGAGCAGTGGATAATTCTGGCTGCCGCATTCATGATGGACTGCAGTGGGGCTGTTCGGGTCATAGGGAGACCAGACAGCAGGGCATTGTCAAGGCGGGAAATTATGAGGGCATGGATGAGGAGAGTTTGGTGGTGGCAGAGGTCAGGAAAGGGTGAATCTTACAGATGTTACGAAGGTGGAAGTTGCAGGACTTTGTGAGGTTTTGGATGTGGGAAGTGAAGGAGAGTGCGGAGTCCAGGGTGACACCCAGACAGCGGCATTGAGAGGTAGGGCGAATGGTAGTGTGGTTAACAGTGACATGCACATCTGGGAGGTTCGTGGATGGCCGGGGTGGGAAGATCATAAATTCCGTTTTGTCTAGATTTAGTTTCAGGAACCTAGCGGACATCCAGGAGGAGATGGCTGATAGGCAGGAGGAGACCTTGTCCATGGTAGTGGTGGATATGTCAGGGGTGTGGAGGTAGATCTGGGTGTCATCTGCATACAGATGATAGTTAAAACCCAAGGAGGAGATAACCTTGCCAATGGAGGATGTGTATAGGGTGAACAGTAGGGGGCCAAGGGCCGAACCTTGGGGGACTCCCACCGAGAGGTGGTTGGGGGTGGACGAGGACTCATTGAAGGCGGTCGTGAAGGAGCGGTTGGAGAGGTAGGATGAAAGCCAGGACAGGGCGAGATCGTGAATGCCCAAGGACTGGAGGGACTGGAGGAGTAGGGGATGATCTACTGTGTCAAAAGCTGCTGAAAGGTCAAGGAGGAGGAGAATGGAGTATTTACCTTCAGCTTACCTAAGGCAAGGTCGTTGACCACTTTGGTGAGAGCAGTTTCGGTTGAGTGGGCAGGCCGAAATCCAGATTACAGTGGGTCTAGCAGTGAGTTGGCATTGAGGTACTGGGTCAGGTGTTTGTGAACCAGACGCTCAAGGAGTTTTGAGGCAAAGGGGAGGAGGGAGATAGGACGGTAGTTGGAGGGTAGCGAGGAGTCGAGGGAGGGTTTCTTGAGCAGGGGTAGTACAGTGGCCTGCTTGAAGTCTGAGGGGAAGGTGCCTGTGGATAGGGAGAGGTTGAACAGGGTAGTGAGGACTGGGGCCAATTCCGTGAAGTGAGGCTGGAGTAAATCAGAAGGGATGGGGTCAAGGGGGGAAGTAGTGGTATGGGAAGTCTGCAGTAGGTGGTTGACTTCCTCGGTGGTAGTAGGAGTGAAGGATGTGAGGGGAGGATAGGGTGGAGGAGGAGCAGGTTGGGAGGGGGTGGGAAGTGAAGATTGGAGATTGGATATTTCTTGGCGGATGGAGAAAATTTTGTTGGCGAAGTGGGTGGCTAAATCTGTGGCAGAGAGGGAGGAAATTGGGGGGGGAGTTAAGCAGGGAGTTGAAAGCGGCAAAAAGACACCGGGGGTTGGAAGCTTGTGCTCCGATGAGCTTGGTAAAGTATTCCTGCTTTGCCTGAGCAAGGGCAGTGTGGAACTACAGCAGGTTGGTCTTGTACTGTAGGAAATCCTGGTTAAGTCTAGTTTTTCTCCATTTCCGTTCAGTGGCGCGTGTTTTCCTCTGGAGGTTGCGAGTATGGGTAGTGCGCCAGGGCTGGGGGTTAGGGGGTCTCCCCTGCGGTATTTTTAAAATCTCAGCGGCTAAAGTGGGCGGAGACTTACCACCGTTCTTTCAGCTGCAAGGGACGCTCTGCTCTATGTGCAGCAAGTCTGGTCTTGAGTAGACCAGACTAGCCGCGTGCAGAGCGTCCCTTGCAGCTGGAAGAACGGCGGTAAGTTTCTGCCCACTTTAGCCGCCAAGATTTAAAAACATCGGAGGGGAGAGGCAGGAAGGGGAGCCCCAAGTTGAGGGAGGGGGGGGGAGACGTCCGCCCTTACCCGCTGTTTCCAAAGCTCTCCTCTGCGCTGCTCCCCTCCACAAATGCCAGAGTGGACGGCGTCCACCCTCTGGAAAAAGCAGGTGGACGTCGTCCACACCCCACTCGACCCCTGTGCAGCACCACTCTGCATAGGGGCTCATGAAGCTGCCTGATACTGAGAAGCAACACCTAAGGCTACATAATAATGGGAAGAAGCACCTAAAGTTACGTAGCCTCCCTGGCGGTAAGCCCGACCTGAGGCCGAGGTAGGAAAAATGAGCTGCCAGCGGTAAGCCCAAGCTCAGGTCGGGCTAAGGAATTGCTCGCTGTTTAGGAGTCCCGCGCGATCGCTGCTGCGCAGCGGGACTTCAGCATCTCCCCCTGGCTCTCCCCAAGTCTTACACTGGACGCCGGGATCCCCATAGCCTCGCTCTTCTTCCGAGGACCCGGCGGCTAATCAGAGCAGCGGCGTGACGTCACAGGGCGGGGGCGGGACAAAATTTTAAAGTGGCCCTGAAGAGTCACACAGGACAGAAGGCGGCAAAAAAGAAAAAAAAAAGCGATCTGCATGTGTATTTTTTTGAGTATATACAAATATATATATATATATATATATATATATATATATATATATATATATATATATATATATATATATATATAGATATAGATACACGTGGCACTTTGCGCGCGTTTGCACGTGGCACTTTGCGCGTGTTTGCATGTGGCACTTCGTATGTGGCACTTTGGACTGTGGGCTGCATGACCGCTGTCTGGAACCTAGGCCTGATGTTAATTGACAGCCATTTTTTTTTGGGGGGGGGGGGATTTTAAGTCCCCACATCATCAATTAGTGTTCCCCTTTGCAAAATAATGATGATACATCCCTCATTGACCCTAAAAACCTTTTTTAAAGCAATTTAAATGGCACTTCCCGTTTTTCTATCCGGATATCCAAATCCAGCCGGATATCCCGGATACTGGGGTCGGATATCCGATTCGGATTGGAAAATGTTGAACTAGGATACCCGTCCCGGATCGGATATCTGGGTATCCTGACCCGGATCAAACCCGGATTTTAAAAAGTGGTATCCGAGCACCCCTGGATATAGATATATATATATATATACATATATATAGAGATATATATATATATATATAGAGATATATATATATATATATATATATACAGTGGATTGCAAAAGTATTCGGCCCCCTTGAAGTTTTCCACATTTTGTCACATTACTGCCACAAACATGAATCAATTTTATTGAAATTCCACATGAAAGACCAATACAAAGTGGTGTACACGTGAGAAGTGGAACGAAAATCATACAGGCTTCCAAACATTTTTTACAAATCAATAACTGCAAAGTGAGGTGTGCGTAATTATTCAGCCCCCTTTGGTCTGAGTGCAGTCAGTTGCCCATAGACATTGCCTAATGAGTGCTAATGGCTAAATAGAGTGCACGTGTGTAATCTGTCAGTACAAATACAGCTGCTCTGTGACAACCTCAGAGGTTGTCTAAGATAATATTGGGAGCAACAACACCATGAAGTCCAAAGAACACACCAGACAGGTCAGGGATAAAGTTATTGAGAAATTTAAAGCAGACTTAGGCTACAAAAAGATTTCCAAGGCCTTGAAAATCCCACTGAGCACTGTTCAAACGATCATTCAGAAATGGAAGGAGTATGGCACAACTGTAAACACTGCACTCAGATCAAAGGGGGGGTCGAATAATTATGCACACGCCACTTTGCAGTTATTTATTTGTAAAAAATGTTTGGAATCATGTATGATTTTCGTTCCACTTCTCACGTGTACACCACTTTGTGTTGGTCTTTCATGTGGAATTGCAATAAAATTGATTCATGTTTGTGGCAGTAATATGACAAAATGTGGAAAACTTCAAGGGGGTCTAGATAGATAGATAGATAGATAGATAAAGATATATATTTATGCAGTATATATACATACACACGTGCATATATATATATGCGTGTCTAATTCCTCCTCATTTCTCTATAATCACAAAATTTGATCTCTCCCATGTCACCTGACTGCCAAGGCAGAGATGGCAGATAAGCTCATTTGAAAGCACAGGATGACAGTATATCCAATTACAGTCACCGATTTTTGTCTGGATTTTAAATACTCTCTGCCTGACTTATTTGTACAGTTTCACAATTTTTAAAGTTTATTCATACATTTAATTAAATCAACAAATTTGTGTTCCATTCTTTTATTTATATGCAGAAAGTCTACCAGGCTTTTAGTCAGACATATTTTGGTGAGTTATGACAGAAAAATTTAAGGCCTATAACTTGAAATAAATGTACCGCTTTTGACTCATAATCCCAGACAGAAATGCACCGCCAGGGAGGTTAATAGCGGGAGGCAGCACCAATAGCTTCCTAACATTGAATAGCAGCACTTAAGGTTACCTACAAAGGGTTGCAAAAGTATTCGGCCCCCTTGAAGTTTTCCACATTTTGTCACATTACTGCCACAAACATGCATCAATTTTATTGGAATTCCATGTGAAAGACCAATACAAAGTTGTGTACATGTGAGAAGTGGATCGAAAATCATACATAATTCCAAAAATTTTTTTTTACAAATAAATAACTGCAAAGTGGGGTGTGCGTAATTATTCGGCCCCCTGAGTCAATACTTTGTAGAACCACTTTTTGCTGCAATTACAGCTGCCAGTCTTTTAGGGTATGTCTCTACCAGCTTTGCACATCTACAGACTGAAATCCTTGCCCATTCTTCTTTGCAAAACAGCTCCAGCTCAGTCAGATTAGATGGACAGTGGTTGTGAACAGCAGTTTTCAGATCTTGCCACAGATTCTCGATTGGATTTAGATCTGGACTTTGACAGGGCCATTCTAACACATAGATATGTTTTGTTTTAAACCATTCCATTGTTGCCCTGGCTTTATCTTTAGGGTCATTGTCCTGCTGGAAGGTGAACCTCCGCCCCAGTCTCAAGTCTTTTGCAGTCTCCAAGAGGTTTTCTTCCAAGTTTGCCCTGTATTTGGCCATCCATCCATCTTCCCATCAACTCTGACCAGCTTCCCTGTCCCTGCTGAAGAGATGCACCCCCCAAGCATGATGCTGCCACCACCATATTTGACAGTGGGGATGGTGTGTTCAGAGTGATGTGCAGTGTTAGTTTTCTGCCACACATAGCGTTTTGCATTTTGGCCAAAAAGTTCCATTTTGGACTCATCTGACCAGGGCACCTTTTTCCACATGGTTGCTGTGTCCCCCACATGGCTTGTGGAAAACTGCAAACGGAACTTCTTATGCTTTCTGTTAACATTGCCTTTCTTCTTGCCACTCTTCCATAAAGGCCAACTTTGTACAGTGCATGACTAATAGTTGTCCTATGGACAGAGTCTCCTACCTGAGCTGTAGATCTCTGCAACTCGTCCAGAGTCACCATGGGCCTCTTGACTGCATTTTTGATCAGCGCTCTGCCTGTGAGTTTAGGTGGATGGCCTTGTCTTGGTAGGTGTACAGTTGTGCCATACTCCTTCCATTTCTGAATGATTGCTTGAACAGTGCCCCGTGGGATGTTCAAGGCTTTGGAAATCATTTTGTAGCCTAAGTCTGCTTTAAATGTCTCAATAACTTGATCCCTGACCTGTCTTGTGTGTTCTTTGGACTTCACGGTGTTGTTGCTCCCAATATTCTCTTAGACAACCTCTGAGGCCCTCACAGAGCAGCTGTATTTGTACTGACATTAGATTACACACAGGTGCACTCTATTTAGTCATTAGCACTCATCAGGCAATGTCTATAGGCAACTGACTGCACTCAGATCAAAGGGGGCCGAATAATTATGCACACCCCACTTTGCAGTTATTTATTTGTAAAAAATGGTTGGAATCATGTATGATTTTCGTTTCTCTTCTCATGTGTACACCACTTTGTATTGGTCTTTCATGTGGAATTCCAATAAAATTGTTTCATGTTTGTGGCAGTAATTTGACAAAATGTGGAAAACTTCAAGGGGGCTGAATACTTTTGCAACCCACTGTAACACTACCGAGAGGCAGCCCATAATGCTACCTAATACTGAGGGGGCTTCACCTACAGATACCCAATACGGGGGGCAGCACATAAGGCTACTTAATACACACAGTGTGCCCAACACCCCAAATTATATAATTTAACAAAATCCCCCATACATAATTAACCCATGAGGACTGTATATCCTGCAGCTCTTGCAAGGTGAGATGTCACTGTGCACTGTGTAAAACAATTGCTACTTTGGTATGTAGAACAGGTGTGCTTTGATCATTTTTTTTAGTCAGTTCTTTCACTGCTTTAACGTGTACAGGTCTACTACCATTTAGAAGGAGGCTATGTGAAACTTTGATATGGGAAGGAATGAGGTTGAGAGATATAAATTATATCTTAACAGTATAACAATTTAAAAACTGTGGATAAAATACATACCGTATTTTTCGTTCCATAAGACATACTTTTTCTACCCCAAAAGTGGGGAGGAAAAGTCTCCGTTATGGAACTAATGCCAGGTCAGTGTTATTTTTAGGCAGTTTGACTATACCATGTGTTCCCTGCAGAGGGGGCCAAGCCGTAGCTGAAAAAGAAAAGCTAATAGGCTGATGCCTGATTTCCCCTCCTGCTCTTCTCCCTTTTGAGGGCCAATTCAACGTGTGCACAATGAAAGAATATGGAAGTGTTCTCACTAAGCAATTTTCTGAAACGCAAACACGTTGCCTGCGCTTTTTGAGCGATTCTGCAGGCTTAACTGAACTAGAAATCGCAAACCGCTAATTGCTGAAAAAAACTTTGGACAAACGCTTTCTATACAAAGAAAAATTGCTGGAAAATCACTAGGAAAAAAACCACCAGAACATGGCTCCACGTTTGCGTTTAGCGATTTCTAGTGTGAATGGACCCTGACTGTCTGTTCGGCTATTAATGGCGATCAGAGGGAGAGAGAGGAACTTTCAGCAGCTCCTCCTCCTCCCCAGGAGAGAGTGTGTGTGTGTGTGTGTGTGTGTGTGTGTGTGTGTGCATATGCAGGTGATATTTATATATGCATGGAGTATGCGTGTCATGTGGTTATAATGTATGGGGTATGGATTTAGGATGTGTGCGCGTGTATGGTCTGTGTGATGTGTGCATAGGCATAAGGGAGATTACTATTAACTTGGGTGAGACCTGCGGTGACACTCCAGAAGACGCCCCTGCACCTTGAAGACCTACCAGGTTTAGAATTTTTTTTATGGATTTCCCACTCTAAACCTAGGAGTGTGTCTTATGGTCTGGGGCATCTTATGGAGCAAAGAAAACGGTAACTATGACTCAATTATAAATGCATGCCCGTTTGTTCCCACACCTACAATTTGCATAGTCAGCCTTGTCCAAGTTCTGCATTTACTTTGTGTCTATGTATATGAACTTTTACCTTTTGATTTCTTTCCAGATATTTTTTTAATTGGTTTCAGAGGACCTTCATCTTTAAATTGTGTTTTATCCTGGATGCATGTGGTATTTGCATTATCGCCCTCTGTCGCTGAGATTTTCAAAGAGGTTGTAGCAGGTGGTCCACAATCCTCAGCGACCTAAATATTAAAAGTAATCTCATCAGTGTGATAACTACTCAAGTGCACATACAGATCACTCTACTGAGGGAACCATCTTAAACTAACCTGTTTTACTTCCGATGCGACAGAATTGGCTGATGAGTTTTGATCTACTTCATCTTGACCAGTTACTTTATTCACTGTATGAGAGGAAACGTTCTTTGTCAGAATAATTTGTGAGATAAACGCAAAGTTTTTTTTTGTACTTTGAAAAAGGAAAATAAAAAACAATAAAAAATTATGAGCCACCCAACACTATACTCTAGCACCGCACTATACCACTCTGCTGCAACAGATGATGGTTGCTGGCTATACGCACATATAGCCGATACCTTTATTCAGCTATACATGTGCCGCTGTAACAGTATTTAAAATGTAGTTCAATCAATACAGTTCCAACTGTTTTGTCATTCTCCTCACTAGTGCTCTTCAGGGTGATGGACCACACAATGGCCACAATTTTCTAAATATCTTAATAGGATATGCAAAGGGACTAGGTTGTAAGAAAGACATATGAATTTTATCTTAATAATGTAGCAATGTGTAGCATTTTAAAACTGTGGTTTAAGAACATAATTATGGTGAAGTACATTAATATATATCTAGTTATAAAACCATGCCCATTTGTTGCCACATCTATAATTTACTTAACTTATGGTCTTTAATAAAGATCCTGAGCGTTTTTTTTTTGTTATCACCTTGTTGATAAATCATTTAGTATTTGCTAAGCATATCATCTCACACAATCCTTAAAGGGATACTGTAGGGGGGTCGGGGGAAAATGAGTTGAAGTTACCCGGGGCTTCTAATGGTCCCTCACAGACATCCTGTGCCCACGCAGCCACTCCCCAATGCTCCGGCCCCGCCTCTGGTTCACTTCTGGAATTTCAGACTTTAAAGTCTGAAACCCACTGCGCCTGCATTGCTGTGTCCTCACTTCCCCTGATGTCACCAGGAGCGCATGGCGCAGACACAGACCATACTGGGCCTGCGCAGTACGCTCCTGGTGCCATCAGTGGGAGTGAGGACACTGCAATGCAGGCGCAGTGGTTTTCAGACTTTAAAGTCTGAAATTCCAGAAGTGAACCAGAGGCGGGGCCGGAGCATTGGGGAGTGGCTGCGTGGGCACAGGATGTCTGTGGGGGACCATTAGAAGCCCCGGGTAACTTCAACTCATTTTCCCCCGACCCCCCTACAGTATCCCTTTAAGTTAAGGATTGGTTCCTAATGTTAAGTTCAATCCATTTGCCTATAAAGTAAAAACAATGGTTCTTAAAATCTTTAAAATGAAGTAGGTAGTGGTGGACTTACCCCTCCAAAGCTGACACAAAAATTGCTTGGTTCAAGCAAAAATATTTTATTTACATACTCCGAACAATGTGCAACGTGTTTCGCGGGTATATCCCACTTCCTCAGGCAATAAATATGGAGCATATAACAAAAGGAGTTTGGTACGAAGCCTGCACTCAAACAAAGTTGCTTCGTTTGAGTGCACATTTATCGTCTTGAAGACGGGCTGCTGCCTGAAACAGCATTAGGCCAGTGTCTGTCACCATGCTTTGAGACACATTTTTATCTGGGAAGTGTGGATCTTGGACTCTACTCCCTCACGGGCTCTTTATGCAAGTTTGCCAGCAGGCATTTGATGGACTTTAGGAGTCTTTGGCACCTATCTACTGCAAGTTGCTGGTCCATGTTGTACACAAAGTGCATTCATGGAAACTTTTTTGTATTAAAGAGACTCTGCCGTGAGTCTAAATTCTCTTTATTAAGTTATAATTATTTGAATAACCATAATTCCTGCTAAACCGCCGCTATCCCGCGGCAAAACGAGGGGTTTATACCCCCGATTCCCCTCTGCAAAATCCACTACTTTTTTGGTCATGGATTTTGCTGCTCATGGAGGCAAAGCTATGAGTTGCAGCTCTGCCTCCATGCGCGTCAATCTGCCGGCAGATCTCAGACTCTCCCCGCCCCTCTCAGTGAAGGAAGGCTGAGAGGGGCAGGGAGAGGGGGCTACCAACGGGGATTGACGCGCCAAGAGGCAGAGCTACAGCCATAAGCTCTGCCTCAAGCAGGAAGCGCTCCCCGGACACAGGAGAGGGGATTTGGGGGTATCAACCCCTCGTTTTGTTACGGGATAGCGTCAGTTTAGCAGAGATTATGGTTACTCAAATGAATAGAAGTTAATCAAGAGAATTTAGACTTGCTTAAGAGTCTCTTTAAAAGAGCTTAAAGTTTTGCAACATATTACTGAGTGTGCTGATCCTTTTGCTATACAAATTACACTTACACACCAGACGCACGCACGCACGCACGCACGCGCGCGCACGCACGCACGCACGCACGCACGCACACACACACACACACACACACACACACACACACACACACTACTTCTTTGGAATACAAAGAAACATCCTGCATACTGGTTGTAATCTGTCTGACAAAGTATTATTTACTAATCATTTCATTTTAATGTAGGTTTGCCTTAAGAAAAACAATGTATTCACATATTAGCTTTTACTTTACAATCTTTTCTGAAACAGACCTCTCAAAAGATTTGCTAGTTAGCACAGACCTACCAGCCATCAAGCATTTTAAAACTATTAAAAGGCACTATATTAACCACTTAAGGACTGCAGTCATAAAACCCCTTAAGGACCAGACACTTTTTTACCATTCAGACCACTGCAGCTTTAACGGTTTATTGCTCGGTCATACAACCTACTATCTAAATGAATTTTACCTCCTTTTCTTGTCACTAATACAGCTTTCTTTTCGTGCTATTTGATTGCTGCTGTGATTTTTAGTTTTTATTATATTCATCAAAAAAAACATGAATTTTGTCAAAAAAAATGATTTTTTTAACTTTCTGTGCTGACATTTTTCAAATAAAGTAAAAATTATATATACATTTTTATCCAAATTTATTGTACTACATGTCTTTGATAAAAAAAAATCCATTAAGTGTATATTTATTGGTTTAGGTAAAAGTTATAGCGTTTACAAACTATGGTGCAAAAATTGAATTTTCTCATTTTGAAGCATCTCTGACTTTTCTGAGCACCGATCACATTTCATGAGGTGCTAGAATTCCAGGATAGTATAAATACCCCCCAAATGACCCCATTTTGGAAAGAAGACATCCCAAAGTATTCACTAAGAGGCATGGTGAGTTCATAGAAGATTTTATTTTTTGTCACAAGTTAGTGGAAAATGACACTTTGAGGGACACCCTGGAGGTGTTGCAGGCTGTAGAGCATGCCACTTGGGTCCCAGGGGACCAGAGCCAGGACAAGGTCCTCCAGCACCCAAGGCTGAGACACCAAAGTGCGCCCCTCCATCCCTGCCACCCCAGCCGTCACACACTGATTGCTATTAGACTAAGAAGTGCCACAGGGCCCAAAACCTTCCCAACACCTTAATATCTAGTTATCTGGCTTGCAGTCACTGCCATGTATCTCCTTTTCTTATTTCTGTCTGCTTCAAACACAATTAGGAATGACAGGTGAATGAATTGTGCGCCCCTTCCTACACTGCGCCCTGAGGCTGGAGCCTCTCCAGCCTATGCCTCGGCCCGGCCCTGCAGGGGACAGACTGGCCACAATTGATGTGGTCAGTCTGTATAGCAGGATTCCCCAAGACCTGGGGGTACAGGCCATCAGAAAATATTTACAACGTACCAATAAGGATGATTATTACATGGAGTTCATTTGCGAATGTTTGCATTTTGTTTTAACACATAATGTATTTTTGTTTGACGGACACTGGTACCAACAGGTGGTGGGGACCGCTATGGGGACCCCAGTGGCATGCTCCTTCGCCAACCTCTTCCTGGGGGCGTGGGAGGAGTCTGCTGTGTACTCGGATCTGAATCCTTTCCGGGGCCACATCAGACAGTGGTCCATGTACGTGGACGACGTCCTGGTGGTGTGGTCTGGTACCGAAATTGAATTCCTCGACTTTGTAAAGTATCTAAATGTTAAAAATATTACCATGCAATTCACTTCAGAAATGATAGGGGATGAGGTGGTTTTCCTTGACCTGAGGCTGAGAATTGTGGACAACGAACTTATCAGTGAAGGTTATCGCAAACCAACCGCAACCAATTCGGTGCTTCATGCTGGGAGTTTTCATCCAAAGCATGTGGTGGAGGCTATCCCCTATGGCTAATAACTCCACCTAAGAAGGAACAATCGGTTGCGATCCACGTTTGATGACCAAGCGACTGAATTGACCACCAGATTTGTAAAAAGAGAATATGACCCGCAGATGTTGGTGAGGGCTAGGGGTCGGGCTGCTGAAAAGGACAGAGTGACCCTCTTGCAGGGAAACACTAATCGAAGGGGGAAGGACAGATTGCCCATCCTGGCCAATCTATTAACCAAAAGCAAGTTTGTGTCCCCTAAACGTACAACTTGGCTCAACAGATATGCCACTAAAGGCAACTTTAAATGTGGGTTTTGTAAATATTGCCCTAAGATGATTACACAAAAATATGTAAAGGTGGGAGGAGTGGATTTCCGCATGAGGGGTTTATATACCTGTTTAACTGATTATGTTGTATATGTTATATTTTGCCCTTGCAAAAGATTTTATATCGGACAAACAACAAGACCGATTAAAATACGAAATTGGGGAGCATGTCAGTACAATTAAAGCAGGGAAGAACTGCACCAAACTAGTACCACATATGATGGATGAACATGGAGGGAGTTGCCATGGATTGAAATTCGCAGTATTGGATAAGGTGGAGGTCCCTAGGCGAGGGGGTGACAGGGACAAACTACTCCTTAGGAAAGAAACCTGTATTATACCGCGTACGGAAGCAATGGGGCCGGCTGGCCTGAATGACAAAATTGAACTGGCATGTATGCTGGATCCATGAATATCTATATGATTTGCCATTATTATGTGATTTAAGTGGACATGTTAATGATGGGAATGGGTGTCGTTAATCTTGCCAGTTCTCTGTATAATTGATTTTTGATATGCTTCTAGTTGTTATATGGTGCTGGAGTGATGGAGGTCGTGTTAATTACCAATGTGTCCTTTCAGATGCTCCCATTTGATGAACCATAACTTTGAAGCCTGTTCGGCTGCAGCTGGGTCTGAATGGCCCAGGTTTTATCCCTTTTAATAAATTATGTGTCACTTTTGCACTTTTCATATATTGCACAAATTAGGGATGTGCCAACTGGAGATGCTCCCCGCCGTGTCACAGACAAGTAATGGGGAGTTTTTTCAGAATACTCCTGTTTTATTATGCCCAGGAGTTTCGACATTTTTGCTAAAATTTAAGCAGTCGTTTTTCGTGCGGTGTGTCAGGGCGGAGGAATTGGCTGCATAGAATTGGCTGCATAGGTGTGGTGAAAGCGCACAACCCTCCTATGCTTCCTAGTTCGCGCTGCCCTATGGGTATGGTAGTCCAGACACGGTGGGGATGTATTCCCTTTGGCCGGACTGCCCCATTTGATCTTCGTCCAACAATAGCGAGTGCAGCAACCGGAAGAGGCAGGACTTATCCCTGCGATATACCGGAAGACCGCAGCTCACTTCGGTTACTGGAGCGCAGCGTGACCAAGCGTCCACTGAGACACGAAACGGCCGTCGCAAGCCCCATCTGGTGCCCAGTACCCCCCACCTCCATCACACCATCACTTAATGATCCGCCAAATGGATGTATCGCAAACGTATCACCTGTAGTCAAAGCACTGCAATAAAGAACTTGGACGGAAGGTGCCCGGAGGTTTTGCTTCTTTTTCTGCTTATTGGATGTTATTGACGGCTTTCTTCCCACAGTCCGATGTGCACATGTCCCAGCAGCAGATGCAGGAAACGGTGATCTGGTGAGAACTATCTTTGCCCATGTACTCGCACTGCTCCATGTTAGTGTAGGGAGTGCCACTCAAATCTGTTTCTTTCTGACTAAATAATACAAATTCTAACAGTAGGACTATCAGCTGTGTATCCACCTGACTTCTCCACAATGCAACTGATGGTCCCAACCCCATTTATAAGGCAAGAAATCCCACTTATTAAACCTGACAGGGCACACCTGTGAAGTGAAAAACATTTCAGGTGACTACCTCTTGAAGCTCATCAAGAGAATGCCAAGAGTGTGCAAAGCAGTAATCAAAGCAAAAGGTGGCTACTTTGAAGAACCTAGAATATGACATATTTTCAGTTGTTTCACACTTTTTGGTTATGTACCATACTTCCACATGTGTTAATTCATAGTTTGGATGCCTTCAGTGTGAATCTATAATGTTCATGGTCATGAAAATAAAGAAAACACTTGGAATGAGAAGGCGTGTCCAAACTTTTGGTCTGTACTGTATATACAGTGGAGGAAATAATTATTTGACCCCTCACTGATTTTGTAAGTTTGTCCAATGACAAAGAAATGAAAAGTCTCAGAACAGTATCATTTCAATGGTAGGTTTATTTTAACAGTGGCAGATAGCACATCAAAAGGAAAATCGAAAAAATAACCTTAAATAAAAGATAGCAACTGATTTGCATTTCATTGAGTGAAATAAGTTTTTGAACCCCTACCAACCATTAAGAGTTCTGGCTCCCACAGAGTGGTTAGACACTTCTACTCAATTAGTCACCCTCATTAAGGACACCTGTCTTAACTAGTCACCTGTATAAAAGACACCTGTCCACAGAATCAATCAATCAAGCAGACTCCAAACTCTCCAACATGGGAAAGACCAAAGAGCTGTCAAGGATGTCAGAGACAAAATTGTAGACCTGCACAAGGCTGGAATGGGCTACAAAACCATTAGCAAGAAGCTGGGAGAGAAGGTGACAACTGTTGGTGCGATTGTTCAAAAATGGAAGGAGCACAAAATGACCATAAATCAACCTCGCTCTGGGGCTCCACGCAAGATCTCACCTCGTGGGGTGTCAATGGTTCTGAGAAATGTGAAAAAGCAACCTAGAACTACACTAGAGGAGTTAGTGAATGACCTCAAATTAGCAGGGACCACAGTCACCAAGAAAACCATTGAAAACACATTACACCGCAATGGGTTAAAATCCTGCAGGGCTCGCAAGGTCCCCCTGCTCAAGAAGGCACATGTGCAGGCCCGTCTGAAGTTTGCCAATGAACACCTGAATGATTCTGTGAGTGACTGGGAGAAGGTGCTGTGGTCTGATGAGACCAAAATAGAGCTCTTTGGCGTTAACTCAACTCGCTGTGTTTGGAGGAAGAAAAATGCTGCCTATGACCCCCCAAACACCGTCCCCACCGTCAAGCATGGGGGTGGAAACATTTTGCTTTGGGGGTGTTTTTCTGCTAAGGGCACAGGACAACTTAATCGCATTAACGGGAAAATGGACGGAGCCATGTATCGTGAAATCCTGAACGACAACCTCCTTCCCTCTGCCAAGAAACTGAAAATGGGTCGTGGATGGGTGTTCCAGCACGACAATGACCCAAAACATACAGCAAAGGCAACAAAGGAGTGGCTCAAGAAGAAGCACATTAAGGTCATGGAGTGCCCTAGTCAGTCTCTGGACCTTAATCCAATAGAAAACCTATGGAGGGAGCTCAAGCTCAGAGTTGCACAGAGACAGCCTCGTAACCTTAGGGATTTAGAGATGATCTGCAAAGAGGAGTGGACCAACATTCCTCCTAAAATGTGTGCAAACTTGGTCATCAATTACAAGAAACGTTTGACCTCTGTGCTTGCAAACAAGAGTTTTTCCACTAAGTATTAAGTCTTTTATTGTTAGAGGGTTCAAAAACTTATTTCACTCAATGAAATGCAAATCAGTTGCTATCTTTTATTTAAGGTTATTTTTTCGATTTTCCTTTTGATGGGCTATCTGCCACTGTTAAAATAAACCCTCCATTGAAATGATACTGTTCTGAGACTTTTCATTTCTTTTGTCATTGGAGAAACTTACAAAATCAGTGAGGGGTCAAATAATTATTTCCTCCACTATATATATATATATATATATATATATATATACACACACACACACACACAGTGGGTTGCAAAAGTATTCAGCCCCCTTGAAGTTTTCCACATTTTGTCACATTACTGCCACAAACATGAATCAATTTTATTGGAATTCCACATGAAAGACCAACACAAAGTGGTGTACACATGAGAAGTGGAACGAAAATCATACATGATTCCAAACATTTTTTACAAATAAATAACTGCAAAATGGTGTGTGCATAATTATTCGGCCCCCTTTGATCTGAGTGCAGTCAGTTGCCTATAGACATTGCCTGATGAGTGCTAATAACTAGAGTGCACCTGTGTGTAATCTAATGTCAGTACAAATACAGCTGCTCTGTGAGGACCTCAGAGGTTGTCTAAGAGAATATTGGGAGCAACAACACCGTGAAGTCCAAAGAACACACCAGACAGGTCAGGGATAATGTTATTGAGAAATTTAAAGCAGGCTTAGGCTACAAAAAGATTTCCAAAGCCTTGAACATCCCACGGAGCACTGTTCAAGCGATCATTTAGAAATGGAAGGAGTATGGCACAACTGTACACCTACCAAGACAAGGCCATCCACCTAAACTCACAGGCCGAACAAGGAGAGCGCTGATCAGAAATGCAGTCAAGAGGCCCATGGTGAGTCTGGACGAGCTTCAGAGATCTACAGCTCAGGTGGGAGACTCTGTCCATAGGTCAACTATTAGCCATGCACTGTACAAAGTTGGCCTTTATGGAAGAGTGGCAAGAAGAAGGGCATTGTTAACAGAAAGCATAAGAAGTCCCGTTTGCAGTTTGCCACAAGCCATGTGGGGGACACAGCAACCATGTGGAAGAAGGTGCTCTGGTCAGAGGAGACCAAAATGGAACTTTTTGGCCAAAATGCAAAATGCTATGTGTGGCAGAAAACTAACACTGCACATCACTCTGAACACACCATCCCCACTGTCAAATATGGTGGTAGCAGCATCATGCTCAGGGGGTGCATCTCTTCAGCAGGGACAGGGAAGCTGGTCAGAGTTGATGGGAAGATGGATGGAGCCAAATACAGGGCAAACTTGGAAGAAAACCTCTTGGAGTCTGCAAAAGACTTGATACTGGGGCGGAGGTTCACCTTCCAGCAGGGCAATGACCCTAAAGATAAAGCTAGGGCAACAATGGAATGGTTTAAAACAAAACATATCTATGTGTTAGAATGGCCCAGTCAAAGTCAAGATCTAAATCCAATCGACAATCTGTGGCAAGATCTGAAAACTGCTGTTCACAAACGCTGAACATCTAATCTGACTGAGCTGGAGCTGTTTTGCAAAGAAGAATGGGCAAGGATTTCAGTCTCTAGATGTGCAAAGCTGGTAGAGACATACTCTAAAAGACTGGCAGCTGTAATTGCAGCAAAAGATGGATCTACAAAGTATTGACTCAGGGGGCCGAATAATTACGCACACCCCACTTTGCAGTTATTTATTTGTAAAAAATGTTTGGAATGATGTATGATTTTCGATCCTCTTCTCACATGTACACCACTTTGTATTGGTCTTTCACGTGGAATTCCAATAAAATTGATGCATGTTTGAGGCAGTAATGTGACAAAACGTGGAAAATATAAAATATGCAAAACATTCATGCTAATTCCAGCATACTGTCCGTGTTTGGGGGAGGAGACAAGTGTCAGGGGTGCTGTCCAAGGACGTTCCTGGCCAAAATACATGCATCAAATTGTATCAGCAGATCAGATTGCCGTGAACCTGACAGTTATCTATGCCGCAACAAGCCATCAATCAAAATGTTGCTCGAATCGTCACAAAAAACTATCAAAATTGCAATCATTTGAATCGATTAAACGTGGAATGAGAGCTGCAGTAGATTGAGTTGTATTGAACAATGCAACACCCTGGGCCTATTCACTTTAGGGAGATTGGCGAGTTATACCCGCTAATCGCCGAAGCGCTAGCGCAATTGTAACCCTATGGCAGGGATATCACTGCCGCGATTGCTGCTGATCGCAGGCGTTTCACGCTTAACGGCAATCGTAAAACTTGTTACATGCAGCATTTTCTCGTGATTCTGGAGCGATCGCGACAAAGTGCCTATAAAAGAGCTGATCGCGAGAGTGTACAGTGACTTTACGGCGCTATTAGCGGTAAAATAACCTGCGCAAAATGGTAGCGCTGAGCGCTACTGTTTTGTGACTCACAAGTGTGAATGGACCGTAACATAGATTTTCAATAGATGATCTGTGTGCAGTGTATGGGGGATTCAAACCCTCTCTGATTAGATTCAGTTCAGATGGATTAATCTGTTTGCCACACCGACTGTGAATCCAAACATGTACGGACACCTTTCAGCTTAATTTCCATACATAAATTCTTACCTTGCAGTTTGGGAAGACGGACAATTTTTTTACGACTGGACTGAACCTGTGGCTGGGAGACCATTTCTACCTCTTTGGGTATTGTGACGTGTTGGTTTTGATGTAGCCTAAGAGCCTTTTCTTTCCGGATCTCTTCTAGAGTCTTCACTCGAACTTGCTCTATTGGCTGTGATTTTACATGTATGCCTTTTAAACCAACAGGCTGTGTTTTAGAAGTGCTCTCAGCACTAGAAACTGGATCACTGATATCCGTTGATTTCAACCCTTTTTCACTGCGAATGTTCCAAGCAATGCCAAGCTGGCTTTCCTCCTTTCTTGTTGATGTGACACACTCAATCTTATTTGATTTGAAGTCTCTTCTATCAGTTTCATTTTCTTCCTTCTGTATATTGGTTTTCAACTGTTTCAGCCTTTTTTCAGCCTGTATTTCATGTAAAGATTTAACATGAACATTTGAATGTGGCTTAGAGGAAAGTCGACTTTTTACTCGGATATGGTTTTCAATACTGTGAGTCAAAAATAAAGAATCTTGATCCTGTATTTCATTAATCTTTTTTTGATGGGTTTCTGGAAGGTTGTTAATGCTGAAGCATGTAGCTAGGTCGGCACCTTTGTCTGTTGAGAAATATGCAGAGAGAAAAACATGTAATACCTTTAACATATCAATCTATATACAGTACTGTAAAGAATAAGTGCACTAAGCGTAATCTGCATCATGCTGCATAATTAAGCACTAGTGTAATTATATTCAGACACATCAAAACCACATCACAATTTCACAGTCAGCAATTTTCATTGAAAAAGACAGTGTACAAGCTCCCCAAGACTAGAATATACAAACAGCAGAATTCAAATTATTATGCTATACTGTATATATTCAAGTATAAGCCGACCCTGAAAGTCTTACTTAAAAAAAAAAAAAAAAAAAAACTGGGAAAAACCATTGACTTGAGTATAAGCCGAGGGTAGGAAATGGCACAGTGCAGGTGGAATTTCACCCCACAACCGCCGTTCTTGCGTCTAATACCCACAATAACTCTAATTTCCCACCCCTCCCCATACATGTAATGCATGTGTGCCCTCCCTAGCATATGCAGAGCATTGAGTGCTTCTACCGGTCTGCGCTGCATTCGGTCCCTTAGCCTTTCAGTCCCGTCACATCTGTATGACCCCTGTAGTGGCGCATGAGAGGCGCCACTAGAGGGCGTCACAGCAATGAGACGGGACTCAAAGCCTAAGGAATCGAATGCAGCACAGACCGGTAGAAGCGTAGAAGCTCTCACCACTCTGCATATGCAGAGCTCGGAAGTACCTGATGGAGTGGATCGGTGAGATAGAATGGCATGCATCGCTCTGCATATAATAAGGCCCACTCTCTGACCAGGAGCTCAGAAGTAAAGAGGATACTGACAGCGTGGATCTGCGAGTTTGGCATACACCAGAGGGCACACATCGATTACATGTACGGCGGGGGAGATGACAGAGCTATTGCAGGTATCAGTCGAAAGAACAGTGGGTGGGTGGGGACACACACACGCAGCCACTGCCGCACAGCTCTGCTGTGCTTATGGTGGGGGTGCGCTCGGGGGCATGGGGAGTGTTACATTTGTGAGTAGTAACTCGAGTATAAGCAGTGAACCCCCCTTTTTTTTGGGGGGGGGGGGCGGCACAAAAACTTGGCTTATACTCTAGTGTATACAGTACTATTATGTGAAATGTGAGCACACCCCATGGAAATTTTAACTTTCAGCATAAAAATAAGATTTCAAATAAACAACAAGCACAATTCATATGTTGCATATCATATTTTAAACAAACATAAATACAACACTTGTAAAAACACAGTTTGCTCATAAACACCTGGGCCAAAAGAACAGAACTTCTTGAATGTAATCAAAGGGAGAGTTATATGGGAACAGTGCTGGAACTTAAAAAGAAAAAACGACAAGACATGACAGTGGAAATATTATGGATTGGTCTTATTGCAGCATCAATGATTTGAAATTTTATCGTAAATCTTTCTACTAATTCTTAAATAAATTGTTAGCTGAAACTAAATAAGGCATGCCAGCAGGGCTATGAAGTTAGATCCGGAATCGAGGTGTCTCAGGAACTTCTTGGTACCTGGTAGTCAGAGTCTTTAAAAAAAAATGTACAGTCTCTGACTCCTAATACATTTAAATTGTAATTAAAAGTAAGAAAATATATGTTAAAATGCTATATTTCACAGATAATAGTCATCATAAATAACTTGTATATGTAGTAATAGCAGTGCTTAGCCCACAAAAATGAAAGAATAAACCAATCTAAAAACAGTAACTTGTGTTGCGATAAATATCCAATTGTGACTACATATTTGATGTGTACACAGGGAAAAAACCTTAACGAATTTTAACGAAATGGGTTTACAGATACCTTACTACCTGAGAAGATATACACACACACACACACACACACACACACACACCGGGGCAGAACCACAAACAGCCAACCAGATTTCATCCATTCACATCAATTGGAAAATGTAAAAGGCTGCATAGAACAGGCAATCAAATTGTACCCATTCATTTTAACCTCGCAGACCAAAGGTTTACACCCCCTTCTAGTGACCAGGCCATTTTTTACAGTTCAGCACAAAGTTAACGGTTTATTTCTCGGTCATCCAACTTAACACCCAAACGAATTTTACCTGCTTGTCTTCCCACTAATAGAGCTTTCCTTTGGAAGGATTTGATTGCTGCTGCCATTAGTTGTGTGTGTGTGTGTGTGTGTGTTTGTGTATATATATACATATATATATATATATATATATATATATATATATATATATATATATATATGTATATATATATATATATATGTCATTAACCATATACCCGTATTAGTAGTTTTTGTGTGTGTGTGTATATATATATATATATATATATATATATATATATATATATATATATATATATATACACACACACACACAGTGGTTTGCAAAAGTATTCGGCCCCCTTGAAGTTTTCCACATTTTGTCATATTACTGCCACAAACATGAATCAATTTTATTGGAATTCCACGTGAAAGACCAATACAAAGTGGTGTACACATGAGAAGTGGAACGAAAATCATACATGATTCCAAACATTTTTTTACAAATAAATAACTGCAAAGTGGGGTGTGTGTAATTATTCAGCCCCCTTTGGTCTGAGTGCAGTCAGTTGCCCATAGACATTGCTTGATGAGTGCTAATGACTAAATAGAGAGCACCTGTGTGTAATCTAATGTCAGTACAAATACAGCTGCTCTGTGACGACCTCAGAGGTTGTCTAAGAGAATATTGGGAGCAACCACACCATGAAGTCCAAAGAACACACCAGACAGGTCAGGGATAAAGTTATTGAGAAATTTAATGCAGGCTTAGGCTACAAAAAGATTTCCAAAGCCTTGAACATCCCACGGAGCACTGTTCAAACGATCATTCAGAAATGGAAGGAGTATGGCACAACTGTAAACCTACCAAGAAAAGGCCGTCCACCTAAACTCACAGGCCGAACAAGGAGAGCGCTGATCAGAAATGCAGTCAAGAGGTCCATGGTGACTCTGGACGAGCTGCAGAGATCTACAGCTCAGGTGGAGGAATCTGTCCATAGGACAACTATTAGTCGTGCACAGCACAAAATTGGCCTTTACGGAACAGTGGCAAGAAGAAAGCCATTATTAACAGAAAAGCATAAGAAGTCCCGTTTGCAGTTTGCCACAAGCCATGTGGGGGAAACAGCAAACATGTGGAAGAAGGTGCTCTGGTCAGATGAGACCAAAACTGAACTTTTTGGCCAAAATGCAAAACTCTATGTGTGGCGGAAAACTAACACTGCACATCACTCTGAACACACCATCCCCACTGTAAAATATGGTGGTGGCAGTATCATGCTCTGGGGTGCTTCTCTTCAGCAGGGACAGGGAAGCTGGTCAGAGTTGATGGAAAGATGGATGGAGCCAAATACAGGGCAATCTTGGAAGAAAAACTCTTGGAGTCTGCAAAAGACTTGAGACTGGGGCGGAGGTTCACCTTCCAGCAGGACGACCCTAAACATAAAGCCAGGGCAACAATGGAATGGTTTAAAACAAAACATATCTATGTGTTAGAATGGCCCAGTCAAAGTCAAGATCTAAATCCAATCGAGAATGTGTGGCAAGATCTGAAAACTGCTGTTCACAAATGCTGTCCATCTAATCTGACTGAGCTGGAGCTGTTTTGCAAAGAAGATTGGGCAAGGATTTCAGTCTCTAGATGTGCAAAGCTGGTAGAGACATACCCTAAAAGACTGGCAGCTGTAATTGCAGCAAAAGATGGTTCTACAAAGTATTGCCTCAGGGGGGCTGAATAATTACGCACACCCCACTTTGCAGTTATTTATTTGTAAAAAATGTTTGGAATTATGTATGATTTTCGTTCCACTTTTCACGTGTACACTACTTTGTATTGGTCTTTCACATGGAATTCCAATAAAATTGATTCAGGTTTGTGGCAGTAATGTGACAAAATGTGGAAAACTGTATGGGGGCAGAATACTTTTGCAAGCCACTATATATATATATATATATATATATATATATATATATATATATATATATATATATATATACATACATATATACATATACACACACATACACACACATTACATTTTTTTTAAATCCCCCTCCACCCAAAGTGGCCCTACACTACGATACATACACATACATATGACTATGGCAGAGATTGGATTGTGAGCCCAACAGAGGGATAGTTGGGTTAGTACATTTCGAGGCTTCCCAACATCCCTTTAGATGTACAGGTTTTGTTATACTGCTTTTGCTTGCTCAAATTCTGCTCTGTTAGTCTTTCTTAACATTCTATTTAATTGCCACAGCATAGATTAACTTCCAAAAAACTTTACACATGTCCTGCTTGGGTGATTTTCCCCAGTGACTTCTAACAGGAACCCAAGAGGTTAAACCAGACACACAGCCTAAGGTATTCAGGGGATGCCTTTTTTGTTTAGATCTCACTCGGCTGCTGCCTGGGGGGTTTAAAAGCTTGTCCTGCCGGCAAAGGCTGCGGGTCCCATCAGATTCCATCATTCAGACTTGTGGAAGAACAGGGGCTGTTTCTATTGGCTTCCGGCTCCTGTCATTCACAGCTGCCTCTGCTAATTTACCGCACTGCTCGGTAAGTTTAGCTTTTCATGCGGTAACATATTGACATTTTCCTAAGTGCTCAGTAAAGTCAGCTGTTTTCTGCATTACTGAATGCGGTAATGCTTTATGAATCAACCCCAAAGTAGAGGTGAGAGGGAACAGTGCAGTTTTGTATGGTGAGTGTGTCTGAGGTAGTGTGTCTGAGGGAAGTTATACTTCTGCGTTTGGGGTAAAGTATAGACGTGAAAGTGCAGAAATGTACAGGCCTCAGAAACCCATACATTGCAAAGAGTGTAAACATGTATGGCCAACTCAAACGGTTAAAGGCCTTTTTAGCATCTAAACTAAAGCAGAAAGGCCAGTATTTTCTTGAATCTGAGTGAGTCTATTAACCAGTTCACCCCCAAGGGTTTTTATCCTAACGGACCAGAGCAATTTTCAGTTGTCAGTGCTCCTCCCTTTTATTCCCTAATAACTTTATTACTACTTATCACAATAAAATGATCTATACCTCGTTTTTTTCCGCCACCAATTAGGCTTTCTGTGGATAGTACATTTTGCTAAGAATTTTTTTTATTCTAAATGCATTTTAATGAGAAAAACAGAAAAAAAAGAAAAAAAATCATTATTTCTCAGTTTTCAGCCATTATAGTTTTAAAATTAAACATTCTCCTGTGGATAAAACAAACACGTTTTATTTGCCCAGTTGTCCCGATTATTAAAGGGACTCCAAGCAGTGCAGAAACTATGGAAAGATGCATATCATTTTAAAGCTCTCTTTCTCCTCTTTCCAATGATATATAAACCACCACCCTACGTCTTTTAGTTTTCGCTAATTTCGCGATTGAAATTGCCGCGGCCGCGATTTCGATCATGAAAATAGAGAAAACTAAAAGGCGTAGGGCAACGATTTAGGTGTCATCAGAAAGAGGAGAAAGAGAGCTTTAAAAGGATATCCATCAAGCCATAGTTATATTGTATTACACAGGACGACACTTTCCCCAGTGTCAGCAGCTCCATTCTGCTGAATGCAGCTGCTGACTTTGACAAAAAGTCACTCCAGGCACTGCGATTGGGTAGAGGACCGTTCGGTCTTCTTCCCCAATCACCCAGCACGGCATCCCGACGGAAACAGCGGCGGTAGCGGCGCGCACACGGCGGTAGCAACGGCGGGAATGCGCGACGTATTAAAACGTCATGTTGCCGTTAATAGCGGTAAGCATGACGTTTTAATACGGTAGGATGCTGTTAAATGGTTAAAGAAATAGTAAGTCTTGTATTATCTCCTGCCTGTCTGTGAGATATAAAACCAACTTGGTCCTTATTAACCAGATTTGGCAGCAAGTTAGCCAGTCTAGACCCCAGAAGCTTTTGTCAACAGTTTATAATCTGAGTTTAGATGGGCTACTGGCCTATAACTTTCACAGTTTGATTAATCTGTGCCTGGTTTAAGAATCACAGAGAGTTGGGAGCGCCCAAATCTAGGAGGGATATTGTTATCAGTTAAAATGTTGTTAAGGAGTCACAGTAAATGGAGATCTAGTAATTCCTGAAATGTTTTATAATAGATGTAGAGCAGAGGTGCCCACACTTTTTTGGCTTGTGAGCTACTTTGAAAAATTAGCAAGTCAAAATGATCTACCTATGCACAATTTTAGGAGCACACTTACATATACAGAATGGAAAATGTAGTGGGGTCGGGATCTACCAAGAAGTCCTTTGCGATCTACCTAATGGGCACCCCTGATGTAGAGCAATTCATCAGGTCCGGGGGCATTATGCAGGGGTAGTGATTTAAGGGCCAGAGATAGTTCTTCTTGGTCAATAGGAGCACTCAGGATTATTATTATTATTATGATTATTTAGTATTTATATAGCGCCGACTTATTACGCAGCGCTGTACAGTGTGTATATATATATATATATATATATATATATATATATATATATATATATATATATATATATATATCTTGTCACTAACTGTCCCTCATAGGAGCTCACAATCTAATCCCTACCATTGCCATATGTCTATATTATGTAGTGTAAGTAATGTAGTCTAGGGCCAATTTTTTTTTAGTGGGAGCCAATTAACTTATCCGTATGTTTTTGGAATGTGGGAGGAAACCGGAGTGCCCGGAGGAAACCCACGCAGACACGGAGAGAACATACAAACTCTTTGCAGATAGTGCCCTGGCTGGGATTCGAACCAGGGACCCAGCGCCGCAAGGCGAGAGAGCTAACCACTACGCCACCGTGCTGCCCCTCAGGATGACCAAGTATTCCTTTGCAAGCATTTGTAATTTAGTTTTGGACATGAATACGTAAAATTTTTCAAGGTTAAAGGACCACTGAAGTGAAAAGAGTAAGTAAAGAGACTGTCATATTAATTTCCCTTTTAACAAAACCAGTTGCCTGACAGTCCTGCTGGACTATTTAGCTGCATTAGTGTTTGAATCACCCCAGAAACAAGCATGCAGCTAATCTTGTCAAATCTGACAATAATGTCAGAAACACCTGATATGCATATGCTTGCTGAGAGTCTGTGGCTAAAAGTATTATGCTGGGCATACACGGAGCGATCCGGCGGCTCGATTAGCCGCCGGATCGACTCCCGCCGCGTCCCCGCGGCCGCCCGGATCGATTCCCGTCGTCCCCGCGGGCGCTTCCCTATCTTCCGCTCGATTCCCCGCCCGCAGGGATCGAGCGGGGAATCGATCCGTGCGGTGATCAGACCTGTCGGAAATTATCAATCGAGCCATCAGCGGCTCGATTGATTAAAAAAACAAAAAACGTGCCGTGTATGCCCGGCATTAGAGGCAGAGGATCAGCAAGATGAGCAAGCAACTGATATTGCTTAAAAGGAAATAAATATGGCAGCCTCCATATCCCTTTCGCTTCAGTTGTCCTTTAAAAGCCCTTTTTATCTGTCAGCATTCCTCCCATTCATTTGGCCATAACGTTATCACTGCTTCTTACACTTGAATGATCTATATCTTATTTATTTTGCCACAAATTAAGATTTTTGTGGGCGATACTTGTTTTTAGTACTGGTAATTATTTTCTATGCATTTTTTAGGCAAATGCTAGAAATAAAATACACTTTCTTTCTCCAATTCCATCCCCTATAGTTTTACAATAAGCAATGGTACTATAAATAAAACTCACCCATTTTATTTGCCCACTACTAGTCCCGGCTATCACAAAATTTAAATTATGTCCCTAGTACAATGTATGGTGCCGATATATTATCTGGAAAAAAAAGGTGTCGTTTTTCTATTTTCGGGGTTTTTATGTGTCCTGTCAATTGCAAGCCCTTATACTATACTAAAATAAATGATACTAAAATAAAGGATCTATACTATACTAAAATAAAGGATCCCATACACTGTTCGATTTCAGCCATTGCAAATGGATTCTATCGAAGCAGCCGATCCCGATCGATTTGATCTATCTGACTGGATGGAAAATCTAGGTCGATCTGCTGCTGGCAGATTGACCTAGATTTCCAATAGATTTCGTTTAGAAATTCCTAGTGTGTGGCACACATCAGATAGATTCCTGTTAGATTCGGCATCTGACAGATATCTATCTGATGGTTGAATCTGCTGAAAATCTATAAGTGTATGGCCACTTTAACAGTAATATACCCTCATAACATACATATAAAAAAATAAAAATAAACAAGAAGAAGAAGAGAAAAGCAGAGTCCCTAAGGGCTCTTTCACACTAAAGCCCATTTGCTGCGTTTTAACGCAAAGTCAAAACTTTACGTTAACTAAGGTAAAATGAAAGTCCACACATACGATAAAATTATTGGAGGCAAATTTTGATTTTAAATGGTGTAAGAATACATTCAAATATCTTAGAGTTTTGCTTAAACCATAATATCGTAATCTTTTTGCAGCTAATTATCCTCCTTTGTTTCGATCTCTAAACATCTTGCTTAAAAATTGGTCCCAATACAAGGTTTCTTGGTTGGGATGTAGCTTAGCCTGCAAAATGATTATACTTCCCAAAATCCTCTTTTTATTTCGTATGCTACCCCTTACCCTTCTAAAAAAAGTAATAAACCCTATGCAATCTCAGATTACTAAATATATTTGGAACTCTAAACCAGCTAGAGTTAGGGCTCAAACTTTATATAGACATCCTATTCAGGGGGGTATAAGCCTACCCAATTTATGGTATTACTACCTTGCTTCAAAATTAAGCCAAATTTTGGATTGGGGCCTTGTTGCTTCTCCTCCACTTTGGCAGAGTTTTGAGACGGTGTCTGTTCGCCCTTATCTTCTTTCTCACCGGATTACGGTAGTGACTAGCCGAGATATATTCCCCCTTGTTAAACTCAACAAGATTGTTGCCTCTCTTGCTAAATTATGGATCGATATTGCTCCTAAATTTAAATTAATTAAGTCCCCATCTGCCAAATTATCCTTCCTGGGTAATCCTAGGTTTGTTCTAGCATTCCAAAATCCTTCTCAATTTGCTTGGTGGTTGGAAAAAGGAATGAATAACAGCTTCTCGTTTTTGATCTGGCAACGCGTTTGTTCCCTTTCAACATTTAAGGTTCAGTTTGGATGCTCCTTTGAGGGAGGCCTTTCGCTATTGCCAAATCAAGCACTTTTATAAATCTCAATTTCCTACTCCTTCGTCTCGTGAGCTTTCTACTTTTGAAAATTTATATTTTAATTCAGACAGGCAAAAAGGGGCTATCTCCATTTTATATGCTCTTTTATCTAATAGGATGGAAGATAATGACAAATTACCATATATGAGGGCCTGGGAACAGGACCTGGGACACCAATTATCCTCTTCACAATGGTCTTCTTGTTGGGAGGCGGTGTCGAAAGTAGTTAAATCAAATATTCTTAAGGACACCCCGGTAAAATTATTACTAAGATGGTACTTTACTCCTGCACGGCTGCATGTAATATATCCGCATGTATCCCCTGATTGCTTGCGTGGATGTGGTGGACCTGGAACATTGTTTCATATATTTTGGTATTGCCCAATCGCAACACAATTTTGGTCAGATGTAAGATGCCTTATTTTCTGACATTTATAAAATTTCCATCACTCTAGGTCCCTCCCAGGCCCTCCTGTATGTTTCTGATGGGTCGGTCGCGGGCTTGCGTCTGACATTCTTCAGATATTTAATTTGTGCAGGGCAATGGACCATTGCCTTTAAATGGAAAATGCCTACTCTTGATATTGACTTGGTGAAACATCGTCTGGACTTATTTTCACTAATGGACCGAGTGTTTTATTTAGGAAATGAGAATTTGGATCGCTTTAACAAAATCTGGGGAACTTGGTCAATATATAGGGGACAATGTTAGACATCTATTTGTAATATTTTGATTCATTTACTTAGGTTGGCATTCTGTGGAGGCGGAGAGGGGAGCTGCTTATGGGTTTGACCACACATGAGGTTTAAATGTTTGTTTTTTCTCATGCTATAGTTGGCTCATTATATTCTGATATTTTCCGTTTCTTGACATGCTCATCTGATCTGACTCCAAATTTTGTATCTGTATTCTGTACCTGCAAATTTTAAATGTACGTTATGCTGGTAATTTTTGATGTTATGCACCTCAATAAACCTCTTTATACAAAAAAAAAAATGAAAGTCCATAGACTTTAATTTTACCTTTAACACCCGACGTGGCGTTTCGATGCGTTGCAGTATGACGCATCCGGGAGCTGGTGTTTTCCCGTTGGATAATTACTACCGCCGCTGACTGCCTCGCACTGCAGCATCTCGACGACATGCCGCAGGCTATACAACGCGTGCAGGAGAAAGGTTGGTAGATGTGAAAGAGCCTAAGGCAACTATTCCCCCCCCCTGTTTTATTATTTCTTTTAGTGCAGGTGACTGGTGTCTGCAACTGAACTTTTCACCACTAGATGGCGCTAGAGAAACAATCCTGATTCACCAGGAAGGGTTTAATTTTTGTTTTTTTTACTTTCGTTTTGTTCATTCTTATGAATGGACATGGCCCAATAGTCAATCTACGCTTTCCTAATCCTCCTGTCACATTTTTAAAGTGGCAACATCTGTTTTAAAGTGGCATTTTCCTCTTCAAGGGCATTGACATAGTTGATCATTTGATCCATTTTAGTTTCCATGTCATTAGTGCGATTATTATTCGAGGTAATCTTGATGTGAAGGTCAGACGCTAGTTTAGAGATCTCAGCGGAGAGTGACAGACTACATTTCTCAGAGGGAGGACAAATGCTCAAGTACGTTAACAGTGAGCGGTTGGGTTACCTGACCGTCTGAGCGTAAGCTAGGCTCCATTAGGATTTCCTTTGTAGGTATCGACAAATAGTGCACAAAGAAGCAGTTTATATAAGCGGTAGCTGTAGTTGCAGATGACAGTCAGTATAATGATGTAAAGGTTGTGGTAGGAGAAGACAGGTGAGAGGGGAGTTCCAGTATAGGTGTCAGGAGGACCCAATGAAGTAAGCGCAGTTCACTTTTGGAGTGTCGGACGATCAGCTCCAGAGCCCTGGGGCTGATGTGCAGGCACAGGGGGAACAGTGGGAGAGGATCCTTTGCAATTTAGTACAGTGTTCTCCCCAGGACTAATTAGATGGGCGGGCTGGCTGTTTTGGATCACCGCCCAACTGCTATCAAGCGCCCATCTAGCTAGCAAAAACTGGCACTATAAAACTGCAGGCAGAAGCACTCCATTGCCTACGATCAATCGGCACCCGGCACTCACAAAATAGCGAACCCCCCCCCTGTACAATGCAGGAGCGCTCCTCTGCCTGTGTGACCTCCTGCTTAGAGGGGCACTATGGCGAAAAATTGAAAAAATTAAATATGAGCAAACATATACATTTTTTCCAGGGTAAAATGAGCCATAAATAACTTTTCTCCTATGTTGCTGTCAATTACAGTAGGTAGTAGAAATCCGACAGAAGCGACAGGTTTTGGACTAGACCATTTCTTCGTGGGGGATTCTCAGGGATTTATTTTTTTTAAATACTTTTTATTTGGAAGCATATGCAAAAGAGTAGAAATGCCATACAGTACTTATAACAAATTTAGTAAGTATAAAAAACACATTACATACCGTTATAAAATACATATTTCCTCAAACAGCCTCCACACAAAAAAATGTTTTTAATTTTTTTCCTGTATAATTATATTCTTGGTTTACATAGGCATAAAGGGATTCCCAGACGAAAATAAGCTATGGATATGCTTATTCTAAGAAACAAGTCAAAATGCAAATTAACAATTAAGAACCCCATTAAAGAATATCTTATGCAGACCAAGATAGATAGTTAGGGAAAATTAAACCAATCCCCCTTAAAAAGAGGGGACTCCGTCCCTAACTGAGATTGCAAATATTATAACAAAAACAAAAACAGCAGTTGTAAAAACAAAAAGTAAGTAAGATGGACGGCATCTTTCTATCAAACAAAAGCTATTACAAGCAAACAGCTTAATTTACAAATACGACAAGATTAGTCATTGACTTGGTCTCAGGCGAGAAGAGGGGGCATAATTATATAATATGGGGTATAGTTCCATATAGAAAGTCGAGGTCAAAGGTTAGACACCCACATCCAGAACCCCTAAAGAACCAGCTACTGTATATGCCTGGTCAAATACCATTTTGTGTATTTGAAGGGTTGCATGAGGTTGAGCAATTCAGTTCTAGGGAGATAATTTTTAATGAAAGGAGCCCAAATCTTGAAGAATTTTGCGGTATTTTTGGATTTGATTTGTTCTGCACCAAATTTAGCGATATACATAAGCTTGGTCATTATGTCAACTAAATTTTTAAGATTTGGGGTTGTTGAGTATACCCAATTTGTCAAAAATTATTTTTTTTTTGCGGACAAAAAGATATGGTGCTCAATAGGTTTAAATGGATTTTCTGGTTGGGTTAAAGAGGGGTCAGGGGAGTTGAATAAAGATATCCAAAAAAAGTAATTTATGGCTCATTTTACTCTGGGAAAAACATTCTTATTTGTCTATGTTTGCACATATTTTAAATTTTACAGTTTTTCGCCATAGCGCCCCTTTAAAGTGAACCGAGCACCATTTTTAGCACCCAGGGCATTTCAATAGCACATGAAAAATGCATGCTAACAATATGTCTCATTAATAAAATAAACTTCCATTTTACCTTTTATTTTACATTCAGTGTAGTTTTATTAGCCTACTACAGCAGGCCTGCCCATCCGGCCCCAGCCCCTGAGATTTCAGGAAGCTAATTGTTTTATTGTAGTCATTACCAAGAAGTACACAATTCCTTTTCATCAACAGAGGAGATGGGTAATTAGGACAGTTTCTTCAAAAAGATTAACTAGAGTGAATGTGTCAAGATAGCATCTCTGACTTCTATAAATAAGGCCTGTGAGAACATGGCAGCTTCCATGCCAGGAGAAATTCCAGTGAAAGAAAGATTGCTTTGTTCCCTTTGGAAGGTGGAACAGTGATTGGCTGGGTGGATTGTAAGGGGCAGGACCATGCTCTGCATAATGTGGGAGCGAGCTGAGCTCCAAGACTCGCTCTCCTTAATGCTGTGTTTGTACTCCGCCCCGCTTTGCTGGCTGCCTGTGTTTACATTGCATTCACATGTGTTAACTTGCAGGCAGCTCAGCTAGTGGAGGGGGCCGCCCGGATACACATACGGTGGATTGCAGGCAGGCTGTGTGACTTGAGGCTGGAGAGAGAGCCTGAAGCTGCAAGCAGACTTTCTCCCCATCGAATCCGGACAGTGTGTCCCCTCTGTCCTGGGCTGGCTGCATGAACATCCCGATTTGCGCACCGCAGCAAAAAGTGGGCGCGGCCATGCAGTGTGTTGGCATGGCCATGGGTGGGTGCAAATTTACATGAACTTAGGAGCAGTGTAACCTAAAGATAATGGGCCTGCCCAACAAAACGTTGGATGGAGCCCCCTATCCTTTAACTAGATTAGAGTTTACTATCAGTATAGGCATAAAAATGCACACACACATTTAATTTTGATTGGTCAATCACTGACTAATTTTACCACCCCATGTAGTATGGGGGCTAACAAACGTTGAATACTATGAACAGAGCTGAGCTCTCATAACGCCAAGAAGTAGTAATAGGTTAATCAACTGCGGGAGAGCGCCGAAGTGCGGCATCGCAGCAGAGCAGCCGCCAGGACTTGAGCTTCATGTCCGGGCGGCAGAAATGGTTAAAGATTATCATGCTGTTTGTGTATCTTTCAGAGCAGAGAGGACTTCTGAGTTCAGGTGACTTTAAGATACAGGTATGCCAAGTATAACATTTTACAAAGTGCTTAAACTGACTGTACAAGCAACAGGCTGTTCTGGTCTCTGCTTTCTGCTTCAATACTTTCAACTTTTTTAAATTTATGAAGTTAAAGAAGAAGAAGAAATAAAAAACTCTTGATAATCAATGAATGCATCAGCTATATTAGCCACTACAAAAGGAACACAACGGAGGCAAAATTTCCCTATGCTAAGGTACAACTGGTGTTCTATATGAAAGGTTTGAAGATTTAGGGCTTATTCACAGTGGGACGTTGCATTGTAATGCGACGTTAGAGTCACAACGCAGCATTACAACGCAACGCAAAAAAAAAAAGGTGGTTATTTACATTAACGCTGCAGTTCCATCGCAAACAGTAGGTACAGTAATGCATACAGGCAATGAAAAGTATGCTTTCCTGTACCTGGTAGCGTGTTTAGAAGTAACGCACTGCAAGCAGTGTGTTACCATAATACTACACGTTACATTGCAACGCTAATGTCGCACTGTGAATGTCCCATAGGATTACCATTGCAGTGCAGTAAGCTGCGCTATAAGACTTTACAATGCAGCTCCGCAATGTCCCACTGTGAATGTAGCCTCAGGGTTAACAGTTTGGTCAGTTTGTTTAAAGGGTATCTAAAGAGTTGAGGCAAACTTTGATGAATTGCATGGGACAGTCCCTATTTTTATGCTGGGAATACATGGTTCGTTTTTGAGGCAGATAGATGGTTAGATAGATAATTTCCGACATGTCCGATCTCCTGTTCGATCTTTTTGCCGCTCGATTCCTGATAGAAGTGAATAGAAAAAGATAAGAAAAACAAGCGGAAGATAAGAGAATCGACTGCAGAATCGAGCGGCAAAGACGATCGAGCGGAGAATCAAGTGGCAGAGACGAACTGTGTATGCCCAGCATTACATACAATTTGGGACAGAGGAACAATATAGTTCATTTCCTCCAGAGTTGCAGGGAGAAAGAAAATGCATCTATTTTCAGTCCCCCCTTTCTGTTTGCACATCTCTAACTTCTCCAGGCAGATCCGTAGTTGCAGTGTGATGATCTGCTCGGCTGCCTGCCTTTTGACCACTGTTCAGGTCTGCATTCTGCAGGTCTCTGGAAAAGAGACCTTTTGTTAGTTTTGCAGCTTGCTGCTGCTGGGGAATTTGCATGGTCATGTAAATTTCCTAGCCACATCCTCTGGAGGTTTGTACTATAAATACCATGTGATATCACAGACCTTCGCTGGTCATAAGGGTTTGTCCTGTGAAACACTCCTGGAGTGTCAGCCATGCTTATTGTTTGAAGATTAGCTTAGAGTAATTCCTGGGACTGCGCTAGGCATCCTTGCTAGACCAGTCAGGATTGTATTATTTGTATTGCCTGTTCTGTCTTTCTTGCTGTACTTGGATCGCACTTGCTCTGGCGGAGAGAGCAATGGATCCAGCTCGCTCTGTTTCTATACTTGGATCACACTCGCTCTGGCTGAAAGAGCAGTGGATCCTGCTAAGCTCTCTTGCTATACTTGGATCGCACTTGCTCTGGCGAAAAGAGCAGGGGATCCTGCTAGCTCTGTTGCCTTACTTGGATCGCACTCGCTCTGGCGGAAAGAGCAGTGGATCGTATCTCTCACTTATTCCTGTTTTCGTGTATCTGTCTTGTCTGATACGAGCGCTTGCTGGAGGCTCGGTGAGGTACCCGTTAAAGGGAAGGTTCAGGGAGGGTGGTTAAAAAATAAAAATCAATTTCCACTTACCTGGGGCTTCCTCTAGCCCGTGGCAGGCAGGAGGTGCCCTCGCCGCCGCTCCGCAGGCTCCCGGTGGTTTCCGGTGGCCGACCCGACCTGGCCAGGCCGGCTGCCAGGTCGGGCTCTTCTGCACACCAAGGCCCGGCACTTCTGCGTCCCACGCCGGCGCGCTGACGTCATCGGACATCCGCCGGGCTGTACTGCGCAGGGAGCAGTACACCGGGAGCCTGCGGAGTGGCGGCGAGGGCACCTCCTGCCTGCCACGGGCTGAAGGAAGCCCCAGGTAAGTGGAAATTGTTTTTTATTTTTTAGCCACCCTCCCTGAACCTTCCCTTTAAGCAAGCGCTCGCGTCCTCTGTTTCATGTTTGTCTGTCGGTGGTTAGTTAGGCGTGCTTGTCTCTGTTGTGCTTAACACGCGGAGACCGCGCAGTAAACGCGTTGCTGTTGCGAATGAGTGCGGTGTTCGCGTTTAGTTAGTGTGTTATTTTCCTGATCTTCTCATTGTATGATTGCTGTGCCTTTGCTACTCTCATGCCCTGTCTTGCTTAAGCCTTGTGTCACCTCTGGCAATCGCCTCTCTCCTACTTCGTTTCTGCTGTTGTGTGTGCACCGTCGCGGGTTGGCGACTAGATTGGGGCACATACATACATTCTGTCCCTGTGCTCATTCTCTTTCGCAATCGCTTCTCTTGCGATTGTGTTCTCACTTGGTTTCCTCTGTTGTGTGTCCGCCGTTGCAGGTTGGCGGCTAGATTGGTGGACATACATACATTCCTCATCTGTGCTTATTCAGTCTTGTGTCACTGTTAGCAATCGCCATCTCTGGCGATTGCCTTCTCACCTGTTCTTCATGGTTGTGTGTTCATCGTCGCAGGGTGGCGACTAGATTGGTGGACACACATACCCTCTGTCGCTTTGATCTCTCTCTTTCAGGGCTATCTTGCCCTGCGTTTCTTCCCTTCGTGCAATTCCTGTCTGGCATCTGTGGCAGGGCAGAGGAGCTGTTCCTCTGCACTCCACAGCTCCACCTGCCGACAGGAATTTCCCTCTACAGGTGCATTGCACCTTTTGCTGGGTTCCCTTAAATTTTACGCTTGTGGAGGATTTCCGCAGTGTCAGCGCACGCCCTGTGCGCTGACCACATGCTGACCACGGAGAGAATTCCCCAATCGTTACATGCAGCAGTTTGAAGCGCCCTGGCAATGTCACACATTGGCCATGTGGTAGCCAGGAATGCGTGACACTGGTTCGGGAGCTCATAACTGCTGCACACCTGCAGGTCTCCCTTTAGAAGGAGGAGAGCATACAGATGGCGGGCCACCAGGACCCAAATATTGAGAACAGAAACAAAAAATTGAAATGTACAACGTAAAAATTAAGGTCATGAAAGTATTACATTTATATTTCTGCTTGAAATACACCTGCAAGAAATAAAAAATATATAATATCCAACAGGTCCCAGTATAAAGCAAACCTCATCAATAGTAAAAGGACACTAGCAGCAAGGGGAGATACTTGATGGTTTATTCTACTATAAAATACTGACTTTTTTTAAATTTAGCTGCAATATTATGCATGATATATAACACGTCATACAACAAATATTCAAAATCATTGCCAACTTTTTTAATATAGTTTGCATGAAATGTCACAAATGCAATGCTGGAAATGGCATGGGACCTGGCAGGGACCACATGAGACAGGAGGAAAAACATTTAGCAGGTATGACCAGCTTTATTTTGTAAAGTAGGGGGGGGGGGGGGGGGGAAGCATCCAAGTTTGAAGTTTTAATTTTGAAAATGTCAATTAAGCCCTCACAGTGAGGAAAAAAAAGCAAAGACTAGTTCCAGGACAAACTGCACATAAATTTTCATCTCGCCTGGCATTGACTTTAAAATTACCTGTCACTACAGTATGTTGCCCAGCTGGAAATCCCAATCGATCCTTCAATGGCCTGGCAATCTGAACTGAAAAAGATCAAGAAAATCTTCATTGTTAAATATACTTAAGTTATCCCCAATCTACACATAGTTGCTTTGAATACATTAGAGACTCAGAAACTGGAAGTGACAATTTGCAGAACCACAAAACTGAAACTTTTGCATGAAGCTCCAGGAATCTCTACCGTGCAAATTCTGTATTAGAATGGTTTAACGACTTCAGGACGAAAGCAATTTTCACATATCAGCACTGCTCCCATTCATTTGTCAGTAACTTTATTACTAGTAATTCCACCTAAATTATCAATTGTTTTTTTTTTCAGGACAAATTAGACTTTTAGTGTGTGAAAATTTGGTTTAGTAATTACCTTATTTTCTATGCATTTTAACCACCCTGGCGTTCTGATTAAATCGCCAGGGTGGCTGCGGGAGGGTTTTTTTTAAATAAAAAAAAAACTATTTCATGCAGCCAACTGAAAGTTGGCTGCATGAAAGCCCACTAGAGGGCGCTCCGGAGGCGATCTTCCGATCGCCTCCGGCGCCCAGAATAAACAAGGAAGGCCGCAATGAGCGGCCTTCCTTGTTTTGCTTATATCGTCGCCATAGCGACGAGCGGAGTGACGTCATCGACGTCAGCCGACGTCCTGACGTCAGCCGCCTCCGATCCAGCCCTTAGCGCTGGCCGGAACTTTTTGTTCCGGCTACGCTGGGCTCAGGCGGCTGGGGGGACCCTCTTTCGCCGCTGCTCGCGGCGAATCACCGCAGAGCGGCGGCGATCAGGCAGCACACGCGGCTGGCAAAGTGCCGGCTGCGTGTGCTGCTTTTTATTTCATTCAAATCGGCCCAGCAGGGCCTGAGCGGCAGCCGCTGGCGGTGTTGGACGAGCTGAGCTCGTCCAGACCGCTCAGCTGGTTAAAGGGAAGTTAAGGTAATAAATAGAAAAAACACACTATTTCTGCATTTACATCCAATATCGCTTTAAAATAAACAGTGCTAAGTAAGTTAAACCCACAAATGTTATTTGCTCATCCATACTGAATATTACAACATTTAGATTATGTTCCTAGCACAATGTATGGTGGCAATATTGTTTATTGCTTTCTCATTGTACATAATCGATGATTATGAGACTTTTTTTTAGCAAAATAATAGTAACATACCCTCTATGCATACATATTTAAAAAGCAAAGTTCCTAAGGTAACAATACATGTATTTTCTCTTATATTCTGTCACTTTGTTTTGATTTTACAAGTCTTTAATTTTGGTACAGAATATGTGAAAATTTAATTGCTTTTGATTCAGTTTGTGACTAAAAAAACATACACAAGAAATGAGCCGAAACTCGAAAACTCTCTGAACTCCATTCTACAACTTATCAGGGTTAAAATGTTACCACATGTCTCTTGAAGTTTTTCTAAGACTTTCCCAAGTGTAATCAGTTTTGAAAATTACTTTTTTTTTATGATGGATTGAGTTTGTCCCTACCCATTTTTGACGCGCTCCCAAGCTTTAAAGGGACTCAGAGCACCTCTCATGGGCATGCCTTTAAGACTCCGACCAGTACTGCAAAGTACTTAGAGATGCATAATGTTCTGTAGCTTGTGCTCTCCTCTTTCATTTAATGCCTTGCTGTTCTACGCCAAATAGTTTTCGTTCAATTTCAATTTAAAAATTGCGGCTGCCATCTTGGCTAGGTTATAACTTCCAGGTCACCCCTGTCTTTTCAGTTAGAGAAGTGCATCACTGAAAGAAGTAGAAGGAGAAAGTGACATTCATGGCCATTGCAAGACGCTCCTCCAGAAGGCTCATAGCACGACTTTGTTGGAAGTCGTCTGGCTTAAAGGCATGCCCATGAGAGGTGCTCGGAGTCCCTTTAAGACACACCAAAATGTATGCCGCAACTCTTCACGGTTAAAATGATACCACATATGCCTCATTTAGTAACAAACTGGTGGAGCAGTCTCCACAACTACACTGGACAAATATATTCGTCCAGTTAGGCTTAAGTGGTGCAAAGAACGGGATTTCCTGGAGGGCTTCCCCCGTCGCCATGGCGACGAGCGGAATGACGTCACCGACGTCGTGACGTCAAAGGGAGTCCCGATCCACCCCTCAGTGCTGCCTGGCACTGATTGGCCAGGCAGCGCACGGGGTCAGGGGGCGGCGCGCCGATTGGCGGCTAATCGGCGGGTGGCGGCGGCGATCGGAATGCACACGCAGCTAGCAAAGTGCTAGCTGCGCGTTGCAAAAAAAATTATGAAAATCGGCTCAGCAGGGCCTGAGAAATCCTCGAGCGCGGCATAGCCCAAGCTCAGCTCGGGCTTACCGCCAGGAAGGATAATAAAGCTTAATGAATTGAGTCCTTTGTGTTTTGCAATTATCCTTTGAGATCAGCAACCATTGTGCTACTTGGTTTCATGCTCCATGGCTTCAGTTCTTTATATGGTACAGATTCCTTTTAGTTACCTTTCTAGACAAAGTTGTGTTTAGGACCGCTTTTTTTTTTTTTTTTGCTTTTTTTTTCCAGGTGTAAGAAATGGGCTGTGTGTGTATTTCACAGCTTACTTTGAGCAGCCATTCCACATGTTTCTGAGACAAAAGCCTTCACTTCCTGCTGACTGACCTTAAGGTGGAGATAAAGTTGAAATATGTTGAAAAGCATTCTTTCAGCCAATGAAACCGAGCCTCCTAAAAGGGAAATGGGCGGTGAGGGGGTGGAGTCAAGGAGGACATAGTATTTGGCCATGTGGATTTCGGGGGTTTATTTGGTGTGCTGCTGGAGCTGCTGGTTGTCCTGGCTGGGTAAGATGTAACAGGTCTGTGTAATGCGGGCTGTATTTTAGGATATATTGGGAAGCTGCAGTAATGTTATATATTAATTTATACATTGTGGGAATAGTTTGCTATGCTTTATGTTTTTATATGGTTGAATTGCTCTGTACTTGTTGCTTTCTGTAGCTCATCAATATCTGTAACTGTATCACAAATATCACATGCAATATAAACTTTATTTATACTGTTGATATGTATTCCTTTGCCAAACGACCACCTAGAACTTATGAGAAATAGATATTGTTATATTTCTTAATATCCCATTGTTGATACAATATTTTCAGCAATATTGGATTTCTTACATATGCACTCATTGGGTTCTCCTCTCTATTTATTTTTATTGCACTGTTCTCACTGTAAAACCACCGCATTCAGGTTTTTCAGCATATCATCCTCTGTTGGAGCGCTCAGATGTTTGTGTGTAGGTTCAATAGAGTTTGAACTGAGACACGTTTTTGCACTGCAAGATTGTGGTGCAGGGTGCTTATGTTCTTTTTTGCCTCCAGTCACTCTACCGGGTTCAATTCAATTCACTTTATTGTCCTTGTGTAACACAACGAAATTACTTTTCATGACAACCCCACGGTGCATATAGGGAACATAGTGATAGTAACAAGGAAGAGAAGAAATTATACAAGTATGCCAGGTATTACAGATGTTTAAACAATTTGTACACAGTGTTAATTATTTCAGAGAGGATTCAGAGTTTATCAAGTTTATGGCGGATGGGAAAAAGCTGTCTTTCAGTCTGTTTGTGTGTGTGCGGGTTGATCTAAAACGTTTACCTGATGGAAGGAGCTCAAACAAGGCATTTCCAGGGTGAGTGTTGTCTTTGATAATGTTTTTGGCCCTTCTCAAGCTGCGAGTATTATACAAAAGTTCCAGTGATGGTAGTTCAGTGCCAATAATGGCTTCTGCTGTTTTAACAACTCGCTGCAGGGCTTCTCTAGTAGCCTTCGTGCAGCTGTTGTACCAGGCCGTCATGCAATTGGTCAGAACGCTTTGTATAGTGCATCTGTAGAAATTAACCAGCAGCTTCTGTGGGAGGTTAGCGCTCCTTAGTTTTCTCAGAAAGTAGAGGCGTTGTTGTGCTTTGCCAGTTAGAGCTAAAGCATTGTCAGCCCAGGACAGGTTCTCTGCGATGGTGACTCCCAAAAATTTGAAGCTGGAAACTCTCTCCACAGCCTCTGCATTGATCATTAGCGGTAGGCAGGGGCGGCGCCAGGGGGGTGCAAGGGGGTGCTCGAGCACCCCCTAGAATTGTCCAAGCACCCCCTGGAGTGAACTGACTTCAGGCGTCTAAAAGACGCCAAGTCAGTTCACACAGCGGCAGCACGGAGCAGCAGGCAGGGCTACGGTAAGATGGCCGCCCGGAGCCCTGTTCTGCAGACTTCGAGTCTGCAGTGCATGGCTTCGGGCGGCCATTTTCCTGTAGCCCTGCTCTCTGCATGCAGGCAGGAAGTCACGTCGTGACGTCGGGAAGGAAGAGGATCGTGGGCGCGCGGGCGCTGCGCGCCACAATGAGGTCGGGACTCGGGACAGGAGGTCGGGAAAGAAGGTCTTCTGGCTGTAGGTGAGTAAATGGGTTTTTCTTTTCTTTTTCAGGTGATGCTGATTGTGCATATTGGGGTCATATCTGCTACGGATTGTGCATATTGGGGTCATATCTGCTACCGATTGTGCATATTGGGGTCATTTCTGCTACCGATTGTGCATATTGGGGTCATTTCTGCTACCGATTGTGCATATTGGGGTCATTTCTGCTACCGATTGTGCATATTGGGGTCATTTCTGCTACCGATTGTGCATATTGGGGTCATTTCTGCTACCGATTGTGCATATTGGGGTCATTTCTGCTACCGATTGTGCATATTGGGGTCATTTCTGCTACCGATTGTGCATATTGGGGTCATATCTGCTACCGATTGTGCATATTGGGGTCATATCTGCTACCGATTGTGCATATTGGGGTCATATCTGCTACCGATTGTGCATATTGGGGTCATATCTGCTACTGATTGTGCATATTGGGGTCATATCTGCTACCGATTGTGCATATTGGGGTCATATCTGCTACCGATTGTGCATATTGGGGTCATATCTGCTACCGATTGTGCATATTGGGGCCATATCTGCCACCGATTGTGCATATTGGGACCATATCTGCCACCGATTGTGCATATTGGGACCATATCTGCTACCGATTGTGCATATTGGGACCAAATCTGCTACCGATTGTGCATATTGGGGTCATATCTGCCACCGATTGTGCATATTGGGACCATATCTGCCACCGATTGTGCATATTGGGACCATATCTGCTACCGATTGTGCATATTGGGACCAAATCTGCTACCGATTGTGCATATTGGGGTCATATCTGCTACCGATTGTGCTTATTGGGGTCATATCTGCTACCGATTGTGCTTATTGGGGTCATATCTGCTACCGATTGTGCATATTGGGGTCATATCTGCTACCGATTGTGCATATTGGGGTCATATCTGCTACCGATTGTGCATATTGGAGCCATATCTGATAACGATTGTGCATATTGGGGTCATTGGACGTGTTTTTTGTTAAAATCTGCTCACATTACGTGTATTTTCTTGAGAAAACCTGCACAATTATGTGAATTTTCTGGGAAAAGGGTCACCAAAACTTGGGCCCTCTGTCTTTGCGTTGCACTTTTAAAGGGAACCCGAGGTGAGAATAATATTGAGGCTGCCATATTTATCTCCCTTTAAGCAATACCAGTTGCCTGGCTGCCGTGCTGGTCCTCTGCCTCTTATTCTTTCAACCATAGACCCTGAACAAGCATGCAGCAGGTCAGGGGTTTCTGACAATATTGTCAGAACTGACAAGATTAGCTGCATGGCTTGTTTCTGGTGTAATTCAGTTCACTACTACAGCCAAATAGATCAGCAGGGCTGCCAGGCAACTAGTATTGTTTAAAAGGAAATAAATATGGCTGCCACCATATCACTCTCACCCTGGGTTCACTTTAAATTAGTTAGCCCCGCCCTCATCCGGTCATGACCACGCCCATTTTTCGCAGCGGCGCGCGAAGCGCGCCGCAGGTTGTAGCCACACCCATATTTTGCCGTCAGCTCCCCCGGAAATTGGTCCAGCACCTGCATAGCACCCCCTAAAAAAATTTCCTGGAGCCGCCACTGGCGGTAGGTGAGTAGTCTTTTTGGTGGTCCTAAAGTTCAGAATAATTTCTTTGGTCTTCTTTGTATTTAATAACAGGTTGTTAATGTCGCACCATGCAGTCAGGTTCCTAACTTCTTCTCTGTATGCAGCCTCCTCATTGTCTGATATAAGCCCAATGACAGTCGTATCATCTGCAAACTTAACAATTACGTTTGAGGTATGGATAGGCTGGCAGTCATGGGTGAAAAGTGCATAGAGGAGAGGGCTTAATACACAGCCCTGTGGCACGCCAGTGCTCAGGGTAAGGGTGGAGGATGTCCGTTTTCCTAGTCTGACAGTTTGAGGGCGATTAGTAAGGAAGTCCAATAACCAAGTACATATGGAGGGAGCAAGACCTAGTGCATGGAGTTTGTTGGTCAGCTGGCTAGGTACAATGGTGTTAATTGCTGAGCTGTAGTCAACAAAGAGCATCCTAACATAGGAGTTGGGCTTTTCCAGGTGTGAGAGGGCAGCATGGAGAGCTACAGAGATGGCATCCTCAGTCGATCTATTTGTTCGGTAAGCAAACTGGTGTTGATCTAGATTTGCTGGGATGGAGGCCTTGATGTGTGTGGCTACCAGTCGTTCAAAGCACTTGGCGATGACAGGGGTTAGAGCAACTGGTCGATAATCATTAAGACAGGTTATCCTAGGATTTTTTGGGACTGGCACAATGGTTGTAAATTTAAGGCATGATGGAACTACACCCAAGGACAGAGAGAGGTTGAATATTTGTGTAAAAACTTTCGCTAGTTGACCAGCACAGGCCTGGAGCACACGTCCTTGCACACCATCAGGACCTGCAGCTTTCCTGGTGTTGATATTTGTGAGTGCTTGCTGCACTTCATGTATGTGAAGGATTAATGGCTGTGAGTCTGTAGTGGGCCCAAAGTTGACTGGAGGCCGATTGTTGTCTTTTTCAAATCTGGCAAAGAAGTTAAGTTCCTCTGCTAGGCTGGGGATGTTATTGTCCAGTGTATATTGAGTGCTATTCTTTTTGTAATCTGTGAATAGTTTAATGCTTTGCCACATCTTCCTTGGGTTTGAGTCATTTTCAAAGTTTTCCTCAATCCTTTGTTCGTATTTAAGTTTTGCATTTCGGGTTGAAAGGTTTTAAAAATGTGCTATTAATATCACTCTGATATTTAAGGACATACAGTACAGCAGATGTCCTAAATACTACATGATTTCTTCAACCAATCAGAAGCACATTTCTTATGGATTATGGAAGGCAGGTAAAATTGTAGACAGAAACAGAAGATTCCTTACACATATTTACTATTTTACAATTTTTGCCATAGTGCCCCTTTAAGTATGTTGCAAATTCTTCAGCTGATAAGCATGAAGGAGGTGGAGGGGGGGAGAGGGGGAACGGGAAGGCGAGAGAAGGGAGTTAAAAGTGCTGAACAAGTGCTTTGGATTATGGGATTGGGAGGATATGAGAGAGGAAAATATGACTGTTTTGCAGAAGAGAGACAATTTCTAAAGTTGTTTAAGACTTTTTAGTATGAAATGAAGTGCTCATTTGTGTTGGTCTTTCTCCAACGCCTTTTGGCTACTGTGAAGCACCCTTTCAACTGTTTATTAACTTTGGTCAGCCAGGGTTGGTGAGTGACACGATGAGGGCGAACATTAGTAAGAGGTGCAATGGAGTTGAATTGAGTTCAGTTAGCAATAAGACGGTTCATCATAATTTCTGTGATTCTCTTTCAAGTGGATTGGCGTACTGCTGATGTTTTCCACAGTCAAAAATGGAAAAAAATCAGAACCAGGAATCTATAGACCTGTAAGCTTAACATCAGTTGTGTGTAAATTGAAGGTATTCTAAGCAGGCATGGGCTCACAAGTACTTACAAGTGGCTAAGCACTCGAATTTGTGATTAAATGAGGCTTAAATGCCTCAGGTAAGCCGCGGTAAACAAAGGGTTATTTACCCATAAGTCCGTTGTATATCGCGTGCTCCAAATAGCTTGCAAATGCACACGTCCTATTGGACAGGTTGAAAGCCTCACGTTTCAAGGGGTTTAACACCTGAGTTTTTGTATGGATGAGTGGGATAGACGCCAAAAGTCCCGGGGAAAAATCTGGATTTGATGCAATGCAGCATTTTAAGGACAGAAATCACATTGAATGCTAAATTGCAGGCCTAAAGTGCTTTAAAACATCTTGCGTGTGTATACATCAATCAGGTAGTGCAATTAGAGTACTGCTTCACAATGACACACCAAACTCACTGTGTAACGCACCGCAAACAGCTGTTTGCATAGTGACGGCCGTGCTGGACTGGTGCGCACCACGGCGAGATTGCTCTTCCTCACCGAGTGATGTCAGGTAATGTCTGACTGCCTTATCAACTTTCAATGGTTCTTTCTCTACCATTGTTAAAGTTTACATCTATTTTTTTAAATACTTGTTCTGCTTGCTGTTCAGTACCTGCAACGTGAATCTTATGGAGGGCAAGTCTGCCATTGCAAGTGACCACGGGTAATGGCCGGGGGAATCCTGGTTCGATTCCAGTCCGGAGTGGGAGCCTAAGAAACTGCTACCACCCCCGCACATCCAAGGAAGGCAGCAGGCATGGCATGCATGTCCCGAGGTAGTGACCAAAAATAACAGTACAGGAGGACTTTCGAGTCCCTGCTGTATATGTGAAATGAATAAACTTCAAATCCTTTAACGAGAATCTGTTATGGAGGTCAAGTCTGATGGTGCCTTCACTGCGACTCACCAGGTTGGTCACCTCCTCAAATGGCCGCATGAGCCTGCATGCAATTCGCATCAGTCCAGTTGTTGGGCCACAACATCCCCATCTCCCCAGATTGTGTCCTTCTACTGTAACTGTACAGGTACTGGGTGACGGCTAATGCAGGCACACGAGTGAGTGTAATGGCTGGCGGAGCCTGCCTTTTATAAGGAGGGGGGGGGGGGGGAGTGGCTCCACGAGGGAGTGTAGCCTGACTGGCTACAATGTGCCTGCTGACTGTGATGTAGAGGGTCAAAGTTGACCCCAATGATGCACTATGGGGGCAAACCGAACTTCCGGGAGAGTTTACCTTACATGGCGAACGCGAACCACCGGAAGTTTGCCTGGAACCGTTCGGGCCATCTCTAGTTACGATAAAAAATGTCAGTTAAATATATCATATAAGAGACACGCACAGTGATATTTGAGTGAAATTAAGTTTATTGGATGTACAGAAAACGTGCAATAATTATTTAAACACAATTAGGCAGGTGCATAAATTTGAGCACTACAAAAAATAAATGAAATCAATATTTACTAGAGCCTCCTTTTGCAGAAATGACAACCTCTAAACGCTTCCTGTAGGTTCCAATGAGAGTCTAGATTCTGGTTGAAGGTATTTTGGACCATTCCTCTTTACAAAACATCTCTACTTTATTCAAGTTTGATGGCTTGCGAACATGGACAGCTCAGTTTAACTCACACCACAGATTTTCAATTATAGTCAGGTCTGGGGACAGAGATGGCCATTCCAGAACGTTGTACTTGTTCCTCTGCATGAATGCCTTAGTGGATTTGGAGTAGTGTTTAGGGTCGTTGTCGTTGAAAGATCCAGCCCCGGCGCAGCTTCAGCTTTGTCACTGATTCCTGGACATTGGTCTCCATAATTTGCTGATACTGAGTGAAATCCACGCGTCTCTCAACTGTGACAAGATTCCCAGTCCCTGCACTGGCCACACAGCCCCACAGCATGATGGAACCACCACCATATTTTACTGTAAGTAGCATGTGTTTTTCTTGGAATGCTGTGTTCCTTTTCCTCCATGCATGATGCCCCTTGTTATGCCCAAATAATTCAATTTTTGTTTCATCAGTCCACAGCACCTTATTCCAAAATGAAGCTGGCTTGTCCATATGTGCTTTAGCATACATCAACCGCCTCTGTTTGTGCTGTGGGCGGAGAAAAGGCTTCCTCTGCATCACTTTTGCATACAGCATCTCCTTGTGTACAGTGTGCAGAATGGTTGGATGATGCGTAGTGACTCCATCTGCAGCAAAATAATGTTGTAGGTCTTTGGCGCTATTCTGTGGGTTGACTGACTGTTCTCACCATTAGTCGCTTCTTTTTATCCGAGATTTTTCTTGGTCTGCCACTTTGAGCCTGAACTTGAACCGAGCCTGTGGTCTTCCATTTCCTCAATATGTTCCTAACTGTGGAAACAGAAATCTGAAATCTCTGACAGCGCTTTCTGTATCCTTCCCCTAAACCATGATAGTGAACAATCTTTGTCTTCAGGTCATTTGTTTTGAGACCCCCATATTGCTACTCTTCAGAGAAAATTAAAAGGGAAGGGAAACTTACAATTGACCCCTTAAATACTATCTCTCATAATTGTATTCACCTGTGTATGTAGGTCAGGGGTCACTGAGCTTACCAAGTCAATTTGAGTTCCAATAATTAGTTCTCAAGGTTTTGGAAACAATAAAATGACAACACTGAAAAATGTATGCACCTGCCTAATTTTATTTATACAATTATTGCGCACTTTCTGTAAATCCAATAAACGTAATTTCACTTCTCAAATATCACTGTGTGTCTCCTATATGAAATATTTAACTGACATTTTTTATCCTAACAACCGACGATTTATACAGGAAAATCACGACGATTAACAAGGTTGCCCAAAGTTTCGCATCCCACTGTATTTGGAGCACACAATATACGACAGACTTATGGGTAAATAACCCCTTGTTTCCCCACCGCACACCTGAGGCATTTAAGCCTCATTTAAATCACAAATTCGAGTGCTTAGCCACTCGTAAGTACTCGTGAGCCCATGCCTGGTCCTAAGGGATGCTATACAAAATTATGTAGCACAGAATAATCTTATTTCAGTTCGACAGCATGGTTTTACTAAAGACAGGTCCTGTCTCACAAACATGCGCAGCTTTTATGAAGTGGTCAATGAAAATGTAGATCTTGGGAAAGCAATACATGTAGTATAATTGGACTTTCAAAGGCTTTTGACACTGTTACCCGCAATAGCCTGGTACAGAGGCTGAGGGCACAGGGACTAGGAGAAAATGTGTCTATGTAGAAAGAAAAATGATTAAAGGGTAGAAGGCAAAGAGCAGACAGGTAAAGGTCTTTAGACAGCGGAGTTTCGCGCATCAGTCAGGAGCAGTTTTCATTGGCTCTTTACTGCCTGATCACTGTGAGACAATCATACGGCGACAGCCCACTGTTTCAGGACTCAGCCCTTTCTCAAGCCGAAGTGCCCACAAACAAGTGTCAAACACATCACCCTTTTATAGTAATCCATGACCCCTCAACCAATGAATTTGAAATTCCAGCAGCCAATCAGCTTACATGGCTCTGCAGGCGGACCTGAGGGAGAACCTGTGACCCAACATGCAAATCGCAACTTCTACATACTGCCCGGGGCTGTACAGCGCGTCACGATGTTCAAATACGCCCCCCTATCATTATTCGCTCCAGCGGTGCCGGGAGTCCAATGGAAGTGATGTCGCTAATGACACAGCTCCTGTGTGTACCAATAAGCACCCGCTCTGTATCTCATGCAGCGGGGCAAAGCAGTCAGCGTGTAGAAAACACCAACGTCACTCCGATCACGCCCAAAAGGGCGGAGCAGAGCACGTGTCACATGGTGATACCTCACACCCGCTCGAATAAACGGCGAATCAGTCCTGTATCATAGCATACCATGAAGCGTGTCCATAGCAACAATCCTCCATAATAAACATATCATATGTCAAATCATTACCTCTCCGCTCTGCTGCAGCGATCTCTAAGTCAGGACCAGGATCCGGACAGCATCCACCCCACTAGGCAAGCTGAAAGTTCTGCATAAAAAGAGCATTAAAATGTACATTAAAAAAGCATGCAGTTCTTCCTAGCAAGAACATTCAATCATTAAATACAGAAACCCAGCTCATATTCTTTGTTCAAACCCCCTTTCCCCCAACACCCCCAATCTCCTGATCCAACCCGCCTCTCTCAAGTAATTATTTTACTCTACTGTGTCTACCTCTCCAATTCGCTGTAACTCCATCAATAATTTGTACCCTAAGTTGTGACACACTATGCTGCAGCTCAAAAAAATGGGCTGAGACTGCCTGTTTCCTATCACCATTTCTTATAGCACTTTTATGTGAACATATCCTGTCTCGTACCTATTTGGGTAGTCATCCCTATGTACCCCAAACCGCAGGGACATTTTAAAAGATATACTACAAAACTCGAGTCACAAGTGTAAAAATCTCTAATCCTGAATTTAGTCCCCTTAGAGGGGTGTCTAAACTCAGGACCCTTAATGATATGTCCACAGAGATGACACCCGTAACAAGGATATGTTCCTACTCTTTTTTCCCAGATTCTGAGTGCTCAGGAGCATGGTGAAACACCTTGTCCCTAACGGTTGAGGCCTTTTTGAAAGATAAAAGGGGAGGCTATCTGAATTCTGGAACACGCGTAAAGGCCTCACTTAACAAATGCCAATGACGTCTAATAATTTTCACCACCTCTTGACTACAAGTGTTGTAGGTGGATACAAATGGAAGTTGAAATTGTTTGTGCATTTTCCTAGAAGAGTGAGATTCTTGCCGCAATGGCTGTCGTGGGTAGCCTCTCTGTCGAAATTTCAATTCCATGTCCTGTTGTCGTCTCTCTAGCACTTCTGGGTCTGATACTATTCTGGTTAGTCTCTTAAACTGTCCCTTGGGTATTGCATCCTTTACATGAGGAGGATGAAAGCTATTATAATGTAATAAGTTATTACAATATGTACTTTTCACAAACAGGTCAGAAGTTAGGACGTCACCTTTTCTCTCAATCATAGTATCCAAAAAGGAAATATTGTCAGAACTAACGTGATTGTTAATCTGATCTCAGTGTAGCTCTGAGACAAATCAAGTAAAAAAGTATCAAGGGTCGAATGCGGCCCTGCCCATAAACAGAATATATCGTCTATATACCGTAGCCAACATCTGGCATGTTGTTGAAAAAGACGATTTGGGTATACAAAAGCCTCTTCATACAAACCCATATAGAGGTTAGCATATGACGGGGCCACATTCGACCCCATCACCGTGCCACGTAGCTGTAAGAACTCACCCTGGAAGGAAAAATAATTACAGCGTAAGACAATATTCAACAGTTCCAACACAAATGTACGTTAGTCATCAAAGAAGTCAGATCTCGTCATCAGGAACCAGTCTATGGCCTCTACACCCCCATCATGTGGGATGGAGGTGTAGAGGCTCTCGACATCTAAAGTCACTAGTAGGAGATTATCTCCCACCACATTAAGTTCCCTGATTTTCCGAAGGAACAGGTCAGTGTCCCTAACGTAAGAATCCAACGTCAATACCATGGGCTGCAATAACCTATCTAGAAATTGGGCAATTGGTACAAACACCGAAACCCGTGCCAGCCACAATAGGTCTCCCTGGTGAACGGCACGGGTTATTGTGTATTTTGGGCAATGTGTAAAACCTTGGTGTTAATGGGTTGTCAGAAATTAAATATTTAGCTAAACCTTCCTCAATAATCCCCTTAACCACTTTGTCCTTTGATACAGTATATCTACGTCAGCTGTGGCTCTCTCCAAGCCACAGCCAGTAGACCTGCTCGCAGCCCTGTTGTGCAGGAACAGGTGCGCTTCAGAGCGCACCTCCCGGCACTAACAGCTGCAATACTAATTGGTGAAAGGGAAAATGTTCCCTTGTAGCCAATTCGTAACCCCCCCACGGATGAACAATCACCGCTGTAGCAAACAGCGGTGATCCTTCATCTCTCCCCTCGGTGGCCAGATCTGTTAAAAAAAAAGGATTAGAAAGCAGCCTGACTCACCTTTTCCTGTTCCAGCGATCAGCCTGCAGCCCGAGCCTCCGATCCCCGCTCTGCTCGCAGCCCTGTGATGCTGAATAGCCGGGTCCCGGCTTGATGACGTCATCAAGCTGGGACCCGGTAACCGGCATCACAGGGCTGCGTGCAAAGCGGGGTTTGGAGGCTCCGGCTGTAGGCTGATCACTGGAACAAGAAAAGGTGAGTCAGGCTGCTTTCTAATCCTTTTTTTTTTAACAGATCTGGCCACCGAGGAGGCTGCCTGGGTGGGGGGTGGGACATCTGGCTGGCCCTTATGGGGTGTGTGAACCTCTGGTGGGGGGTAAAATGTGCAGCTGGGGGGGGGGGGGGGAGGATAAAGTAAGAGGGGATACAATTTTATTTTATGTGTATAATTTTATACTGGGGGCAGATCTGGCTATAATGGTGGGGGGGCCCTAATCCAGGGTGCACCCGCTAATCCTGAGGGCGCATCTGGCTATAATGGGGAACCACTATTCCTGGGGACACATTTAGTTATAATGAGGGGCAGTAATCTTGGGGATACATCTGTCTATCTATACTGGGAGGTGCCAAACAGAGGACACATCGGGCTATACTGGGGGTGACTGATATTGGGGACACATCTGGCTATGGGGGGGGGGGGGGGGGTCTGATACTCGGGACACATTTTGCTACCTATACTGGGGGACATAATACTGGTGACATGTTTTTATCTTCTGTGGCACTTTTTATTTTTAAACTGCAATTGATAAAAACTGAGCAAAAATGCATTTTTTTCATTTCCCCCCTCTTATTCCCATTAAAATGCATAGAAAACTTTTTTGGTCTAGGGACAAAATACACGCCAATGAAAGTCTAGTTTGTCCTGAAAAAAACGATACCTAGATCATTTAGGTGTCGTGAGTAGGGATAAAGTAATGGCTGATTAAAAAGGGACATAGCTAAAACGTCAAAATTGCTCTAGTCAATAAGGGGAAAACAAGGTCTGGATGCGAAGTTGTTAACTTAGCTTTTTCAACTATGCCTTTCATTTTTCTCTGTACTGAAATAAGTGGATCATCCTGTATGCTGCAATAAACCTCAGTTTGTGCTAGCTGGCTCTCTTCCTCATAATAGGTACTGTCCAACACCACCACGGCTCCGCCTTTATTAGCGGGACATATGGTTAGTTCAGTCTTTTTCTTCAGATTGTCCAAGGCCAGTCTTTCCTCTCTCGTGAGATTAAATTGTACTTTCCTTCTCTGATGTGCAAGTTCAAGAGCTTTAAGATCTTCCATCACCTTATTTCAGAAATTGTCAATCACCAAGTTTCCTGGGGGAGTGAAATAGCTTTTATTCCTCAGACCGGTTTCTCTCAGTGTGAACTGAGAATTTTTACCCCAAACCGTAATTCAAAATCCTTTCTTCCATAGATGTCAGTACATGGCTAGAGATATTCACCACCAATTGGGGTTGATCCATTATTTCCTCCTGCGCAATTCCATCTGAGACTTGATGGGTTATTTTCGTGTGTTTTGACCTGGCCCCGTTTCCACCCCTCCGGTTGCCCTTCTTCCTATGGGTGAATTCTCCCGTAAGGACAAAAAAAAAATCAGAGGTAGAGGATCCTCGATTCCCTCCCCGGGGACGAAGTACTCTTCCCTTAGGTCTACTCGGTTTATTGTACCTTCTGAGAGTGTTAGCAGGGGCCATCTTCTGCCACGAATACACATATCCATTGTTATAGTACTGTTAATCACGGTGAAATTTAGAGCGTTTGGTTTCCTCATTCATTTTACTATGGGCCACAATTTTTTTAGACAGTTGATCTACAAATGATTGCATTTCCTCAGCCGGCAAGATGGCGGTTAGCTGGGTAATTAATACCAGACTCCTTTTCTCCAAAACTGGAAGTTCCGGATAAATCCGCTCAACGGTCAGGATCATGGTAACAAATGTCGCTTTATTCCATATTCTCTCCAACACTGAGCAAAAGTCTTGATCACCAAAAAAACAACATTGGTGTTACCTGAGAGCGTATAGTCCGTGGAATTCTCCTAGTACGGCAATATTCAGCCAGAGTTCTGGCATGCATATCCAGCTCAACCCATTTGTTTTTCACAATCTCCAGCTCACGTTTTAAAGGCTTTGCATCTGGTGTCCGAAGAAATGGGGCACCTTTACTAGCCCTAGCCAGGACACAAGCTGCATGTTCCTCAGTGTATGAGAAGGTATCTGGTATACGTCCTGATGTAGTGTCCCCCATTGTGCTCATCCTGTATGGTGCGTCCAAGTCTTCAGTATGCTGATAAAAAGAGTAGCACTCACGGAGTAGGGGAATGGCGTGCACAAGCTTCAAAGGTTCCCCGCACCTTGGGAATCCAAACTGCAACAGACGAAGAGGAAGCTGGCAATACCAAGTATAACGTATACCAGATACCTTCTCATACACTGAGGAGCATGCAGCTCGTGTCCTGGCGAGGGCTAGTGAAGGTGCCCCATTTCTTCAGACACCAGATGCAAAGCCTTTAAAATGTGAGCTGGAGTTTGTGAAAAGGCAGTGGGTTGAGGTAGATATACATGCCAGAACTCTGGCTGAATACTGCCATACTAGGAGAATTCCGCGGACTATACGCTCTCAGGTATCACCAATGTTGTTTCTTGGTGATTTAGACTATTGCTCAATGTTTGAGAGAATATGGAATAAAGCGGCATTTGATACCATGATCCTGACCATTGAGCGGATTTATCCGGAATTTCCAGTTTTGGAGAAAAGGAGTCTGGCAATAAATGCCCAGCTAACCGCCATCTTGCCGGCTGAGGAAATGCAATCATTTGTAGATCAACTGTCTAAGAAAATTGTGGCCCATACTAAAATGATTGAGGAAACCAAACGCTCTAAATTTCACTGTGATTCACAGGACTATAATGATGGATATGTGTATTCGTGGCAGAAGATGGTCCCTGCTAACACTCTCAGAAGGTACAATAAACCGAGTAGACCCAAGGGAAGGGTACCTCGTCCCCGAGGAGGGAATCAAGGATCCTCTACCTCTGATTTTTTGTCCTCACGGGAGAATTCACCCACAGGAAGAAGGGCAACCGGAGGGGTGGAAACAGGGCCAGGTCAAAACACACGAAAATAACCCATCAAGTCTCAGATGGAATTACGCAGGAGGAACTAATGGATCAACCCCAATTGTTGGTGAATATCTCTAGCCATGTACTGACATCTACAGAAGAAAGGATTTTAAATTACGGTTTGAACTTCAGTCCTACCAACACACCCAATTTTTTCGAGCTAGATTAGGAACTCACTTGTTTTTTTCAGAACCATTAAGTTGAAGCATTTTTTTGGGATGTCTCCACAGTTTTGTATTCAACAGGAAGGGGGTGAAGATTCTCAGTTCACACTAAAAGAAAAAGGTCTGAGGAATAAAAGATATTTCACTCCCCCAGGAAACTTGGTGATTGACAATTTCTGTAATAAGGTGATTGAAGATCTTAAAGCTCTTGAACTTGCACACCAGAGAAGGAAAGTACAATTTAACCTCACGAGAGAGGAAAGACTGGCCTTGGACAATCTGAAGAAAAGGACTGAACTAACCTTAATAAAGGCGGAGCCGTGGTGGTGTTGGACACTACCTATTATGAGGAAGAGATCAGGAGCCAGCTAGCACAAACTGAGGTGTATTGCAGAATTCAGGATGATCCACGTATTTCAGTACAGAGAAAAATTAAAAGCATAGTTGAAAAAGCTAAGTTTAAGAAGATTATTGATGAAGGTTTAGCTAAATATTTAATTTCTGACAACCTATTAACACCAAGGCTTTACACATTGCCCAAAATAAACAAGAACCTGTGCCGTCCACCAGGGAGACCTATTGTGGCCGGCACAGGTTCGGTGTTTGTACCAATTGCCCAATTTCTGGATCGGTTATTGCAGCCCATGGTACTGACGTTGGATTCTTATGTTAGGGACACTGACATGTTCCTTCAGAAAATCAGGGAACTTGATGTGGTGGGAGATGATCTCCTACTAGTGACTTTGGAGGTCGAGAGCCTCTACACCTCCATCCCACATGATGGGGGTGTAGAGGCCATAGACTGGTTCCTGATGACGAGAACTGACTTGTCTGATGATCAACGTACATTTGTGTTGGAACTGTTGAATATTGTCTTACACTGTAATTATTTTTCCTTCCAGGGTGAGTTCTTCTTGCAGCTACGTGGCACAGCGATGGGGTCGAATGTGGCCCCATCATATGCTAACCTCTATATGGGTTTGTATGAAGAGGCTTTAGTATACCCAAATCGCCTGTTTCAACAATATGCCAGATGTTGGCTACGGTATATAGACGATATATTCTGTTTATGGGCGGGGCCGCATTCGACCCTTGATGCTTTTTTACTTGATTGGTCTCAGAGCTGCAATGAAATCAGATTGACAAGTCACGTTAGTTCTGACAGTATTTCCTTTTTTGGATACTATGATTGAGAGAAAAGGTGACGTCCTAACTTCTGACCGGTTTATGAAAAGTACATATTGTAATAACTTATTACATTATAATAGCTTTCATCCTCCTCATGTAAAGGATGCAATACCCAAGGGACAGTTTAAGAGATTAACTAGAATAGTATCAGACCCAGAAGTGGTAGAGAGACGACAACAGCCATGGAATTGAAATTTCGACAGAGAGGCTACCCACGACAGCCATTGCGGCAGGAATCTCACTCTTCTAGAAAATGCATGAACAATTTCGACTTCCATTTGCATCCACCTACAACACTTGTAGTCAAGAGGTGGGGAAAATTATTAGACGTCATTGGCATTTGTTAAGTGAGGCCTTTACGCATGTTCCAGAATTCAGATAGCCTCCCCTTTTATCTTTCAAAAAGGCCCTGACAGTTAGGGACAAGGTGTTTCACCATGCTCCTGAGCACTCAGAATCTGGGAAAAAAAGAGTAGGAACATATCCTTGTCTCGGGTGTCATCTCTGTGGACATATCATTAAGGGTCCTGAGTTAAGACACCCCCCTGTGGGCCCGTTTCCACTTGTGCGGTGCGAATCGCCGCGGTAAAAATTCACATGCGGATGCGAATTTTGCATGCGGGTGTATGCGAACTTGCATGAAAATTCGCATGAATGACGCTGTATGCAAATTTAACCATGGTAGTGCCGTGTGCATTTCCATTGATTTCCATGCGAATTCGCATGAAAGTTTGCATACCAAAGCCGCAGGCGATTTCCCATGCATTCCACACGCAAGGCGAATTCTGAGGGCTCTGCCGTGCAGAAAAATCCTGCACAGAAAAACGCTCAGGAAAACTGACAAGTGGAAACAGGACCATCCACTTGTATTGGCTGTGGGAATCTGCATGCAGGAAATGCATGCAGATTCACGATAGTGGAAACGGGCCCTAAATTCAGGATTGGAGATTTTTACACTTGTGACTCGAGTTTTGTAGTATATCTTTTAAAATATCCCTGCGGTTTGGGGTACATAGGGATGACTACCCAAAAGGTACGAGACAGGATATGTTCACATAAAAGTGCTATAAGAAATGGTGATAGGAAACAGGCAGTCTCAGCCCATTTTTTTGAGATGCAGCATAGTGTGTCACAACTTAAGGTACAAATTATTGATGGCGTTCCAGCGAATTGGAGAGGTAGACACAGTAGAGTAAAATAATTACTTGAGAGAGGTGGGTTGGATCAGGAGATTGGGGGTGTTGGGGAAGGGGGTTTGAACAAAGAATATGAGCTGGGTTTCTGTATTTAATCATTGAATGTTCTTGCTAGGAAGATCTGCATGTTTTTTAATGTACATTTTAATGCTCTTTTTATGCAGAGCTTCAGCTTGCCTAGTGGGGTGGATGCTGTGGGGATCCTGGTCCTGACTTAGAGATCGCTGCAGCAGAGTGGAGAGGTAATGATTTGACATGTGATATAATGTTTACTATGGAGGATTGTTGCTATGGACGCGCTTCCTGGTATGCTATGATACGGCACTGATTCGCCATTTAATCGAGCGGGCGTGAGGTATCACCATGTGACACATGCTCTGCTGCGCCCTTTTGGGCGTGATCGGAGTGACGTTGGTGTTTTCTACACGCTGACTGCTTTGCCCCGCTGTATGAGATACAGAGCGGGTGCTTATTTGTACACACAGGAGCCGTGTCATTAGTGACGTCACTTCCATTGGACTCCCAGCGCCGCTGGAGCGAATAATGATAGGGGGGCGTGTTTGACCAGCGTGACATGCTGTACAGCCCCGGGCAGTATGTAGGAGTTGCGATTTGCATGTTGGGTCACAGGTTCTCCCTCAGGTCCGCCTGCAGAGCCAGGTAAGCTAATTGGCTGCCGGAATTTCAAATTCATTGGTTGAGGGGTCATGGATCACTATAAAAGGGTGATGTGTTTGACACTTGTTTGTGGGCACTTCGGCTTGAGTGTCACAAGCCTGAACAGAGGAACAGGGTTTGACACAGTTTGCAGTATACAGACACTGGAACTAGGGAATAAAGTGCAAAAATAATGATTTATTGCAAATGCAATAATGCAAGCATACATACAAGCGTAAATGCAAATATACAATCATATGCACAGCACACAATATACAGTGGGTTGCAAAAGTATTCAGCCCCCTTGAAGTTTTCCACATTGTGTCACATTACTGCCACAAACATGCATCAATTTTATTGGAATTACATGTGAAAGACCGATACAAAGTGGTGTACATGTGAGAAGTGGATCGAAAATCATACATCATTCCAAACATTTTTTACAAAAAAAATAACTGCAAAGTGGGGTGTGCGTAATTATTCGGCCCCCTGAGTCAATACTTTGTAGAACCACCTTTTGCTGCAATTACAGCTGCTAGTCTTTTAGGGTATGTCTCTACCAGCTTTGCACATCTAGAGACTGAAATCCTTGCCCATTCTTCTTTGCAAAAAAGCTCAGATTAGATGGACAGCGTTTGTGAACAGCAGTTTTCAGATCTTGCCACAGATTCTCGATTGGATTTAGATCTCGACTTTGACTGGGCCATGCTAACACATAGATATGTTTTGTTGTAAACCATTCCATTGTTGCCATGGCTTTATGTTTAGGGTCATTGTCCTGCTGGAAGGTGAACCTCTGCCCCAGTCTTAAAGAGAATCTGTATTGTTAAAATCGCACAAAAGTACACATACCAGTGCGTTAGGGGACATCTCCTATTACCCTCTGTCACAATTTCGCCGCTCCTCGCCGCATTAAAAGTGGTTAAAAACAGTTTTTAAAAGTTTGTTTGTAAACAAACAAAATGGCCACGAAAACAGGAAGTAGGTTGATGTACAGTATGTCTACACATAGAAAATACATCTATACACAAGCAGGCTGTATACACCCTTCCTTTTGAATCTCAAGAGATCATTTGCGTGTTTCTTTCCCCCTGCAGTTCTCATGCACTGAAGTTTCAGGCTGCTCGTTTCTTCCTGCAAACAGCTTTGCCTTTGTCTGTAATTCCTCAGTATGTGAAAGCCCAGCCAGCTCAGAGGACGATTTATCCAGCTTGTAAAAGAGAAGAGAAGCTGCCCTAATCTAAATAATACACAGGCAGTGTGCAAAGAGGGGCCTGGAAGGGGGAGTTCATAGCAGAACCACAACACTGAAGAACTTGGCAGCCTTCCAGACACAGGCTGACAAGTCTGACAGGGGAAAGATACATTGATTTATTACAGAGACTGTGATAGTAGAAAGTGCTGCAGTAAGCCAGAACACATTAGAATAGCTTTTGGAACTTGTAGGATGATAAAAAACAGGATGCAATTTTTGTTACGGAGTCTCTTTAAGTCTTTTGCAGTCTCCAAGAGGCTTTCTTCCAAGTTTGCCCTGTATTTGGCTCCATCCATCGTCCCATCAACTCTGACCAGTTTCCCTGTCCCTGCTGAAGAGATGCACCCCCCGAGCATGATGCTGCCACCACCATATTTGACAGTGGAGATGGTGTGTTCAGAGTGATGTGCAGTGTTAGTTTTCCGCCACACATAGCGTTTTGCATTTTGGCCAAAAAGTTCCATTTTGGTCTCATCTGAACAGAGCACCTTCTTCCACATGGTTGCTGTGTCCCCCACATGGCTTGTGGCAAACTGCAAACGGGACTTCTTATGCTTTCTGTTAACAATGCCTTTCTTCTTGCCACTCTTCCATAAAGGCCAACTTTGTACAGTGCATGACTAATAGTTGTCCTATGGACAGGGTTCTCCCACCTGAGCTGTAGATCTCTGCAGCTCGTCCAGAGTGACCATGGGCCTCTTGACTGCATTTCTGATCAGCGCTCTCCTTGTTCGGCCTGTGAGTTTAGGTGGATGGCCTTTTCTTGGTAGGTTTACAGTTGTGCCATACTCCCATTTCTGAATGATGGCTTGAACAGTGCTCCGTGGGATGTTCAAGGCTTTGGAAATCTTTTTGTAGCTTAAGCCTGCTTTAAATTTCTCAATAACTTGATCCCTGACCTGTCTTGTGTGTTCTTTGGACTTCACGGTGTTGTTGCTCCCAATATTCTCTTAGACAACATCTGAGGCCCTCACAGAGCAGCTGTATTTGTACTGACATTACATTACACACAGGTGCACTCTATTTAGTCATTAGCACTCATCAGGCAATGTCTATAGGCAACTGACTGCACTCAGATCAAAGGGGGCCGAATAATTATTCACACACCACTTTGCAGTTATTTATTTGTAAAAAAAAAATGTTTGGAATCATGTATGATTTTCGTTGCACTTCTCATGTGTACACCACTTTGTGTTGGTCTTTCATGTGGAATTCCAATAAAACTGATTCATGTTTGTGGCAGTAATATGACAAAATGTGGAAAACTTCAAGGGGGCCGAATATTTTTGCAACCCACTGTATACAAATAACCCGGGAAGCAGTGAAAAATATATACAACACTTGACTATCTAACTAAGTGCACAATAATATATACAGAAAGTATATACACAATCGCAGTACAAAAGGGATTAGGGAGAATATAAGAGTCAGCAGGAGAGCAAGGTCAGCAACAGGTTATCAGAAAAGCACGGTACCAGGGATTAGGCAAAGGGAAGGTCTCAAACAGAAGTAACAGAGTTCGGCAACAGGAAGGCATACACAGAATACAGGGCAAGGAACAGGAACCAGGGTGTCCAGAAACTCAGACCTGGGATCTCAAAGTTCTTGCATTTAGCAGAGGGAAGAAGCAGTCCTTAAATAGTCCAAGTGATAACAGGATGCATGTGATGAATTGTAGAAAATTAGGGCTGCTCACAGTACACAGAGCCCACTGCTGGTGACACAATGAAAGTCCCAGCAGTCCATGCAAATGCTGCCACCAGCAGGCAGGAAAAGGTTATGCATGGTTCCTGACATACCCTTCCCCCCTTAAAGAGACTTCGTAACAAAATTGCATCCTGTTTTTTATCATCCTACAAGTTCCAAAAGCTATTCTAATGTGTTCTGGCTTACTGCAGCATGTTCTACTATCACAGTCTCTGTAATAAATCAATGTATCTTTCCCCTGTCAGACTTGTCGGCCTGTGTCTGGAAGGCTGCCAAGTTCTTCAGTGTTGTGGTTCTGCTATGAACTCACCCTTCCAGGCCCCTCTATGCACACTGCCTGTGTATTATTTAGATAAGGGCAGCTTCTCTCTTATCTTTTACAAGCTGGATAAATCGTCCTCTGAGCTGGCTGGGCTTTCACATACTGAAGAATTACAGACAAGGGCAAAGCTGTTTGCAGGAGAAAAACGAGCAGCCTGAAACTTCAGTGCATGAGAACTGCAGGGGGAAAGAAACACACAATGATCTCTTGAGATTCAAAAGGAAGGGTGTATACAGCCTGCTTGTGTATGGATGTATTTTCTATGTGTGAACATACTGTACATCAACCTACTTCCTGTTTTGGTGGCCATTTTGTTTGTTTATAAACAAACTTTTAAAAACTGTTTTTAACCACTTTTAATGTGGCGGGGAGCGGCGAAAATGTGACAGAGGGTAATAGGAGATGTCCCCTTACGCACTGGTATGTTTACTTTTGTGCGATTTTAACAATACAGATTCTCTTTAAGGAGCAGCCTCAGGACGCTCCACAATGACCTTATAATAACTTCCACCAGGGTCCCATGGGCTGGCAGACAACAGATACCTTGGTAGAATGGATAACAGGTGCCAAAGCTGGGTGTCCAGGGAGGGAAACAAAAAATCAAACTTTGTAACTTGGTCTGCAAGAAGCTCGAACAGAAACTGGAAAACAAAAATATCAAACATAACAGCGGGCTGGTAGGTATCCGGCAGGAACCAAAAAAAGCAAACAGAACAATGGATAGTGGATATCAAAACTGGGCGGGCAGGGAGGGTAACAATCTAAAAAATAAAACATGAACTTGACCAGCTGTGCAATGAAAAGTTTCAAAACTTGGACTTCAGGAAGCTGGACCATGGACTGGAAATCATCAGGCAAGGAAGCAGGTAAAATAGGAGACTGGAGGACATCAGGCAAGGTATCAGGCTGGACGGGAGACTGGCAGACATCAGGCTGGACGGGAGACTGGCAGACATCAGGCTGGACGGGAGACTGGCAGACATCAGGCTGGACGGGAGACTGGCAGACATCAGGCTGGACGGGAGACTGGCAGACATCAGGCTGGACGGGAGACTGGCAGACATCAGGCTGGACGGGAGACTGGCAGACATCATGCTGGACGGGAGCCTGGCAGACATCAGGCTGGACGGGAGACTGGCAGACATCAGGCTGGACGGGAGACTGGCAGACATCAGGCTGGACGGGAGACTGGCAGACATCAGGCTGGACGGGAGACTGGCAGACATCATGCTGGACGGGAGCCTGGCAGACATCAGGCTGGACGGGAGACTGGCAGACATCAGGCTGGACGGGAGACTGGCAGACATCAGGCTGGACGGGAGACTGGCAGACATCAGGCTGGACGGGAGACTGGCAGACATCAGGCTGGACGGGAGACTGGCAGACATCAGGCTGGACGGGAGACTGGCAGACATCAGGCTGGACGGGAGACTGGCAGACATCAGGCTGGACGGGAGACTGGCAGACATCAGGCTGGACGGGAGACTGGCAGACATCAGGCTGGACGGGAGACTGGCAGACATCAGGCTGGACGGGAGACTGGCAGACATCAGGCTGGACGGGAGACTGGCAGACATCAGGCTGGACGGGAGAATGGCAGACATCAGGCTGGACGGGAGACTGGCAGACATCAGGCTGGACGGGAGACTGGCAGACAGGCTGGACGGGAGACTGGGCACCATCAGGCTGGGCAAGAGACTGGGCACCATCAGGCTGGGCAAGAGACTGGGCACCATCAGGCTGGGCAAGAGACTGGGCACCATCAGGCTGGGCAAGAGACTGGGCACCATCAGGCTGGGCAAGAGACTGGGCACCATCAGGCTGGGCAAGAGACTGGGCACCATCAGGCTGGGCAAGAGACTGGGCACCATCAGGCTAAGCAAGAGACTGGGCACCATCAGGCTGGGCAAGAGACTGGGCACCATCAGGCTAAGCAAGAGACTGGGCACCATCAGGCTTGGCAAGAGGCTAGATACCATCAGGCTGGACAGGAGGCTAGATACCATCAGGCTGGACAGGAGGCTAGATACCATCAGGCTGGACAGGAGGCTAGATACCATCAGGCTGGACAGGAGGCTAGATACCATCAGGCTGGACAGGAGGCTAGATACCATCAGGCTGGACAGGAGGCTAGATACCATCAGGCTGGACAGGAGGCTAGATACCATCAGGCTGGACAGGAGGCTAGATACCATCAGGCTGGACAGGAGGCTAGATACCATCAGGCTGGACAGGAGGCTAGATACCATCAGGCTGGACAGGAGGCTAGATACCATCAGGCTGGACAGGAGGCTAGATACCATCAGGCTGGACAGGAGGCTAGATACCATCAGGCTGGACAGGAGGCTAGATACCATCAGGCTGGACAGGAGGCTAGATACCATCAGGCTGGACAGGAGGCTAGATACCATCAGGCTGGACAGGAGGCTAGATACCATCAGGCTGGACAGGAGGCTAGATACCATCAGGCTGGACAGGAGGCTAGATACCATCAGGCTGGACAGGAGGCTAGATACCATCAGGCTGGACAGGAGGCTAGATACCATCAGGCTGGACAGGAGGCTAGATACCATCAGGCTGGACAGGAGGCTAGATACCATCAGGCTGGACAGGAGGCTAGATACCATCAGGCTGGACAGGAGGCTAGATACCATCAGGCTGGACAGGAGGCTAGATACCATCAGGCTGGACAGGAGGCTAGATACCATCAGGCTGGACAGGAGGCTAGATACCATCAGGCTGGACAGGAGGCTAGATACCATCAGGCTGGACAGGAGGCTAGATACCATCAGGCTGGACAGGAGGCTAGATACCATCAGGCTGGACAGGAGGCTAGATACCATCAGGCTGGACAGGAGGCTAGATACCATCAGGCTGGACAGGAGGCTAGATACCATCAGGCTGGACAGGAGGCTAGATACCATCAGGCTGGACAGGAGGCTAGATACCATCAGGCTGGACAGGAGGCTAGATACCATCAGGCTGGACAGGAGGCTAGATACCATCAGGCTGGACAGGAGGCTAGATACCATCAGGCTGGACAGGAGGCTAGATACCATCAGGCTGGACAGGAGGCTAGATACCATCAGGCTGGACAGGAGGCTAGATACCATCAGGCTGGACAGGAGGCTAGATACCATCAGGCTGGACAGGAGGCTAGATACCATCAGGCTGGACAGGAGGCTAGATACCATCAGGCTGGACAGGAGGCTAGATACCATCAGGCTGGACAGGAGGCTAGATACCATCAGGCTGGACAGGAGGCTAGATACCATCAGGCTGGACAGGAGGCTAGATACCATCAGGCTGGACAGGAGGCTAGATACCATCAGGCTGGACAGGAGGCTAGATACCATCAGGCTGGACAGGAGGCTAGATACCATCAGGCTGGACAGGAGGCTAGATACCATCAGGCTGGACAGGAGGCTAGATACCATCAGGCTGGACAGGAGGCTAGATACCATCAGGCTGGACAGGAGGCTAGATACCATCAGGCTGGACAGGAGGCTAGATACCATCAGGCTGGACAGGAGGCTAGATACCATCAGGCTGGACAGGAGGCTAGATACCATCAGGCTGGACAGGAGGCTAGATACCATCAGGCTGGACAGGAGGCTAGATACCATCAGGCTGGACAGGAGGCTAGATACCATCAGGCTGGACAGGAGGCTAGATACCATCAGGCTGGACAGGAGGCTAGATACCATCAGGCTGGACAGGAGGCTAGATACCATCAGGCTGGACAGGAGGCTAGATACCATCAGGCTGGACAGGAGGCTAGATACCATCAGGCTGGACAGGAGGCTAGATACCATCAGGCTGGACAGGAGGCTAGATACCATCAGGCTGGACAGGAGGCTAGATACCATCAGGCTGGACAGGAGGCTAGATACCATCAGGCTGGACAGGAGGCTAGATACCATCAGGCTGGACAGGAGGCTAGATACCATCAGGCTGGACAGGAGGCTAGATACCATCAGGCTGGACAGGAGGCTAGATACCATCAGGCTGGACAGGAGGCTAGATACCATCAGGCTGGACAGGAGGCTAGATACCATCAGGCTGGACAGGAGGCTAGATACCATCAGGCTGGACAGGAGGCTAGATACCATCAGGCTGGACAGGAGGCTAGATACCATCAGGCTGGACAGGAGGCTAGATACCATCAGGCTGGACAGGAGGCTAGATACCATCAGGCTGGACAGGAGGCTAGATACCATCAGGCTGGACAGGAGGCTAGATACCATCAGGCTGGACAGGAGGCTAGATACCATCAGGCTGGACAGGAGGCTAGATACCATCAGGCTGGACAGGAGGCTAGATACCATCAGGCTGGACAGGAGGCTAGATACCATCAGGCTGGACAGGAGGCTAGATACCATCAGGCTGGACAGGAGGCTAGATACCATCAGGCTGGACAGGAGGCTAGATACCATCAGGCTGGACAGGAGGCTAGATACCATCAGGCTGGACAGGAGGCTAGATACCATCAGGCTGGACAGGAGGCTAGATACCATCAGGCTGGACAGGAGGCTAGATACCATCAGGCTGGACAGGAGGCTAGATACCATCAGGCTGGACAGGAGGCTAGATACCATCAGGCTGGACAGGAGGCTAGATACCATCAGGCTGGACAGGAGGCTAGATACCATCAGGCTGGACAGGAGGCTAGATACCATCAGGCTGGACAGGAGGCTAGATACCATCAGGCTGGACAGGAGGCTAGATACCATCAGGCTGGACAGGAGGCTAGATACCATCAGGCTGGACAGGAGGCTAGATACCATCAGGCTGGACAGGAGGCTAGATACCATCAGGCTGGACAGGAGGCTAGATACCATCAGGCTGGACAGGAGGCTAGATACCATCAGGCTGGACAGGAGGCTAGATACCATCAGGCTGGACAGGAGGCTAGATACCATCAGGCTGGACAGGAGGCTAGATACCATCAGGCTGGACAGGAGGCTAGATACCATCAGGCTGGACAGGAGGCTAGATACCATCAGGCTGGACAGGAGGCTAGATACCATCAGGCTGGACAGGAGGCTAGATACCATCAGGCTGGACAGGAGGCTAGATACCATCAGGCTGGACAGGAGGCTAGATACCATCAGGCTGGACAGGAGGCTAGATACCATCAGGCTGGACAGGAGGCTAGATACCATCAGGCAGCAGCAGAAGTCTGTGACGGCTGGGCAGCAGCAGAAGTCTGTGACGGCTGGGCAGCAGCAGAAGTCTGTGACGGCTGGGCAGCAGCAGAAGTCTGTGACGGCTGGGCAGCAGCAGAAGTCTGTGACGGCTGGGCAGCAGCAGAAGTCTGTGACGGCTGGGCAGCAGCAGAAGTCTGTGACGGCTGGGCAGCAGCAGAAGTCTGTGACGGCTGGGCAGCAGCAGAAGTCTGTGACGGCTGGGCAGCAGCAGAAGTCTGTGACGGCTGGGCAGCAGCAGAAGTCTGTGACGGCTGGGCAGCAGCAGAAGTCTGTGACGGCTGGGCAGCAGCAGAAGTCTGTGACGGCTGGGCAGCAGCAGAAGTCTGTGACGGCTGGGCAGCAGCAGAAGTCTGTGACGGCTGGGCAGCAGCAGAAGTCTGTGACGGCTGGGCAGCAGCAGAAGTCTGTGACGGCTGGGCAGCAGCAGAAGTCTGTGACGGCTGGGCAGCAGCAGAAGTCTGTGACGGCTGGGCAGCAGCAGAAGTCTGTGACGGCTGGGCAGCAGCAGAAGTCTGTGACGGCTGGGCAGCAGCAGAAGTCTGTGACGGCTGGGCAGCAGCAGAAGTCTGTGACGGCTGGGCAGCAGCAGAAGTCTGTGACGGCTGGGCGGCAGCAGCAGAAGTCTGTGACGGCTGGGCGGCAGCAGCAGAAGTCTGTGACGGCTGGGCAGCAGCAGAAGTCTGTGACGGCTGGGCAGCAGCAGAAGTCTGTGACGGCTGGGCAGCAGCAGAAGTCTGTGACGGCTGGGCAGCAGCAGAAGTCTGTGACGGCTGGGCAGCAGCAGAAGTCTGTGACGGCTGGGCAGCAGCAGAAGTCTGTGACGGCTGGGCAGCAGCAGAAGTCTGTGACGGCTGGGCAGCAGCAGAAGTCTGTGACGGCTGGGCAGCAGCAGAAGTCTGTGAAAGAAAATTCTGTAGACTGGATGCAAGATTCTGCAGAACAAACGGCTGGATTGGTTTCTGGCGATAGACTTGGGGCAAGCAAGATCTTTAATAACTGAGAAAGAAAAGCTATAGTCTGTATCAGAGGGAAATCGGTTGGAAGCTGCACCAGACAGGAGTCGGTTGGAAGCTGCACCAGACAGGAGTCGGCTGGAGGCTGTATGTGAGGTGAGATGACTGGAGGCTGCACCGGACAGGAACTGACTGGATGCGATGATCTCCCCTGTGGTTGTCCGTTCTGCTTTCAGACACTACTGCAGCCAGGCAATGCTGACTGCTGTTTGCATGGCTTTTCTGGCATTCATTGAGTGTCCTGTCCACTTGCAATTCCTCCGCATTCCATTATAGTCTGGCCTGCTATTCTGAATCCAAATGTTATGCTGTTTGCATAATTATGCATGAGTTTATGAGATGCAGTTCTTGCTCTCAACCTGCAGTTGGTGGGCTGAGTGAATGCAGATTGCTTCTTTGGCTTTTTGCATGTTTGTTTCTGATTGGTGCTTGCATGCATAAATGTCACTTCCTGAGTCTGCTTCGTTGCCCGACATACTGTCAGTTCACTCAGACTGCGGTTCCAGGTTCAAGTTATTTCATGTCTTGTTCTTCCTGAGATATTTAAGGCTCACACACACATCAGACCATAGTCTTTTGAAAATGAAAGATCACAGATCAATTTTACCCCTTTCCATGTAGTATGAGAGCCATACCTACACAGTCTATTCTATGGAGCTGAACTCCCCATCAGACAGAAATCTTTGCAAGATGCTGCACACACAGATGCTGTAGACATTCAAAAGATCAGTTTCTGCAAAAGATCTGTTCCTGCAAAAGATCCGTTCCTGCAAAATGCATTAATAGTCTATTATATCTGCAGATCATCATACACACCTTGTTTAACAGACAATCTGCAGATCAGATCCACCAGGATGGATTTTCAGATCTGCAGATGATTGTCAGTTAAACAAGGTGTGTATGATGATCTGCAGATCTCATAGACTATGAATGCAATTTGCAGGAACGGATCTTTGGCAGGAACAGATCTTTTGCAGATACTGATCTTTTGTGTCTGTACAGCATCTGTGTGTGCAGCATCTTGCAAAGATTTTTTTCTGATGGGGAGTTCAGCTCCATAGAAAAGACTGTGAAGGTATGGCTCTCATACTACATGGAAGGGGGTAAAATTGGTCTGTGATTTTTCATTTTCAAAAGACTATGGTCTGATGTGTGTATGTGGCCTTAGTCTAGTTAATTTTGTGGTGTTGCGTTTGCCTCTCCTAGTTCAGTGAGCTCCAAGTCTAGTTCATTTTAGTTAACCCTTTGGAGTGCGTTAGGCTCTCCTAGTGCAGAGAGAAATTGTTTTGTATCTGTTATTGTTAGTTAGGGCATGTCAGTACGCTTGGGACTATTGTACATTTTACGTGGTTTCCGCACTGTAGCTAGTTGTAAGCCATCGCTGGTTTGCATCATATGCTGGTTTGCCAGTGTATGCGCAGACCAGCACGTTTGTCATTTCCCATTGCGTTCGCGAATTACTGTGTTGTATTTCTGTGCCTCGATTTTCCTTACTACTCTGGTCAGCTACATTTCCGGCTACTTTTTCCGTACCTGCCAGTGGGTCCTTTCCACTGGCAGATTGTGTACTGGCTGTGGCTCTCCCCACAGCCAGCTGTTATTTACTTGTGCCTGTCAGTGGGCCCTTGCCACTGGCAGATGGTGTACCGATAGTGGGCCCTCGCCACTATCAGCTTTTTATTATCATTGATCTGTTTCTAATCTGCTCTGTGTGTGAATGTCTGTCCTCACAAAGTCTGCAATCAGTTTAACAGACATTCATTTGATCTGTTCCAAATCTGCTCTGTTTCTATACTGTTTAAGTATTGATCATTGCTACATTTGCACTGAGCAATCTCTATCTGACATCTGTGGGACATTCAGAGGTGTTAATCCTCTATGCTCCACAGCTCCTCCTGCTGGCTGGTCTGTTCCTCCACAGGTGCATTTGCACCATAACTGGGGTCCTCTGTCTGAGTGCTTGTGGGAAATCCCCTCAGTGTCAGCGTACACGTTATGCGCTGACCGTGGAGATTATTCCCCTATCGTTACGCTGGAGTAATGGATGCTGTTGGAAAATATTTGTGTTTTGTTTTATGGACCAATCTGGAAACAGGAACAGGTTCTTGTGAAGTAACCGGACACTGCCATGACCAAAGTGTGGACCTGATGGCTGTTTGTAGTTTCTTAGGCTTTTTACAGATTCTGAGTTCTGGACATGGTTGGAAAGATATAGAGGGTGAGCAGAAGGAGGAGAGTGGAAACAGGAATTAAGAATCTCACGCTACACAGCAATCAAAACAGAAGCCGATTCACACTTACAAAGCTTATGCTTAATCAATGACTCAGTTGGATGTATACAGGCGGACACAAAACCTTCACTCTTCTCACAATAATATTCACGAAAACCTTCCCTATCCCTCTTCAGAAAATCAAATAAATAATCAATCAGTTCAGAGTCAAAAATAAAGTTAAATCGTTCTTTGCTGGGAGATTGACATTGGGGCTGTTTAGCTGCTATGGACTGGGAGTTCTGAACTAGGTGAGCGGCATTCAGAGGGTTAACAGAAGGTTTACCTAAGGGCAGGATCTCTGAATAGAAAGCAATTAAGGCAGCAGCTGGTTCATGCTTACAACATTTCTTATGCATTAAATTTTCCACGCCATTCTTACAACCTGAGACAAATTCAGTAGATTGTCTGGAATAGAATTCAAAGAAACCACTTCTATCCCTCTTGAGATAACTATAGTACATATCTACTTGTTCAGATGTGAAATCAACATTAACAGGGGTTTTAGCAGGTAAAGCAGAAGCTACAGAACATGATGCAGAGACAATTGTCTGCCATGCAGTCAGCAAGAAGGAGGCTTTCACATACTTGCATATTCCCTGATTGATCAGAGACTGGAGGGAATCTATGCAAGTTTGCACAGTCTGCTTATCTTTGAATACCGTACTTTTCGCCGTATAAGACGCACTTTTTCTCCCCAAAAAATGGGGAGAATAAGTCCCTGCGTCTTATACGGCAAAGGCAGGTAATCCCTGACTTACGAACGCCCCCTGATACGAACCACGACCCGCCGTCGGGGATTCCCCGTCTGTGTGTCCTGCTGTGGCCGTCTCCTCCTTCCCCCCTGCTTGCTCCCCTCCTTGTGTCCCCCCTGTGTGTGCTCGGGCCCCCCTCTGATTGAGAAGCGGCAGCTCTTACCTCCTCCATCTTGCCCGCGGCGATTGAAGACATCCGGCTTCTGTGGGCGGCTTCCTCTAGTGCAGGCTTGTAATGACGCGTCTTCAATCGCCGCAGGCAAGATGGAGGAGGTAAGAGCTGCCGCTTCTCAATCAGAGGGGGGCCCGAGCACACACAGGGGGGACATGAGGAGGGGGGCAAGCAGGAATGACCCGGCGAGCACACACAGGGGAGACCCGGCAGACAGCAGGACACAGGGGGGACCCGGCAGACAGCAGGACACAGGGGGGACCCGGCAGACAGCAGGACACAGGGGGGACCCGGCAGACAGCAGGACACGGGGGACCCGGCAGACAGCAGGACACACAGGGGGGACCCGGCAGACAGCAGGACACAGGGGGGACCCGGCAGACAGCAGGACACAGGGGGGACCCGGCAGACAGCAGGACACAGGGGGGACCCGGCAGACAGCAGGACACAGGGGGGACCCGGCAGACAGCAGGACACAGGGGGGACCCGGCAGACAGCAGGACCCGGCAGACAGCAGGACACAGGGGGGACCCGGCAGACAGCAGGACACAGGGGGGCAGACAGCAGAACACAGGGGGGCAGACAGCAGGACACAGGGGGGCAGACAGCAGGACACAGAGGGGCAGACAGCAGGACACATGGGGGCAGACAGCAGGACACATGGGGGCAGACAGCAGGACACATGGGGGCAGAAAGCAGGACACATGGGGCAGACAGCAGGACACAGGGGGGCAGACAGCAGGACACAGAGGGGCAGACAGCAGGACACATGGGGGCAGACAGCAGGACACATGGGGGCAGACAGCAGGACACATGGGGGCAGAAAGCAGGACACATGGGGCAGACAGCAGGACACATGGGGGCAGACAGCAGGACACATGGGGGCAGACAGCAGGACACATGGGGGCAGACAGCAGGACACAGGGGGGACCCGGCAGACAGCAGGACCCGGCAGACAGCAGGACACAGGGGGGACCCGGCAGACAGCAGGACACAGGGGGGCAGACAGCAGGACACAGGGGGGCAGACAGCAGGACACAGAGGGGCAGACAGCAGGACACATGGGGGCAGACAGCAGGACACATGGGGGCAGACAGCAGGACACATGGGGGCAGACAGCAGGACACATGGGGGCAGACAGCAGGACACATGGGGGCAGACAGCAGGACACATGGGGCAGACAGCAGGACACATGGGGGCAGACAGCAGGACACATGGGGGCAGACAGCAGGACACATGGGGGCAGACAGCAGGACACATGGGGGCAGACAGCAGGACACATGGGGGCAGACAGCAGGACACATGGGGGCAGACAGCAGGACACATGGGGGCAGACAGCAATGTGCAGACAGCAGGACACATGGGGGCAGACAGCAGGACACATGGGGCAGACAGCAGGACACATGGGGCAGACAGCAGGACACAGGAGGACACCATTTGGGAGAGGTCAGGACACATGGGGGCAGACAGCAGGACACATGGGGCAGACAGCAATGTGCAGACAGCAGGACACATGGGGCAGACAGCAGGACACATGAGGACACCATTTGGGGGAGGTCATGTACAAGACGCTCCTGAAATATGGACGCACCAGGTTTAGTTTATATTTTTTTTTTCCCCTGGATTTTGCCCTCTACACCTGGGTGCGTCTTATATTCCGGAGCGTCTTATACGGCGCGAAATACGGTAATAATCAAGAAATCCTGCTCGGTCACTCGCAAACAAATTAAGCAGAACGGTTATCTTTTTGTTGGTAAATGGGGGCAGGTAGTGGTCTCCTGGAGTGGAAAATGCCAGATCATACCACAGTTTGATTATACATTCAAAATCAGGTGCATAAAAAGATCAATCTTTAACATAACCATACACTTGGCTAATAAACTTAAAGAGGAGCTGTTAGGTATAAGGTCTCAGAGAAAATAAACACATATATCAGTAGCTAAAGATTGGCTGTACTTACATTACATATGCATTTCACTGTCCACGTTTGGATTTCACAGAATTTGTATATAGTATATGCAGAGAATGATGCTCCTGACAGCCCATGGCAGGTTCCATGTTTGTGAAGCCAAATGTGTCGTCATGTCCTGCCTGCTTCTGATCACAGAACAGCTCGTACAGAATAACACAGTGTGCAGTGAATATTAATGAGCCATGTGGCTAGGAACAATAGCAGACTCCTGCAGAGTAATCTTCCCGGAGATTTATCTGTGCTGTGAGTTTAGAAGCTGCTGAAACTTGATCCCGTCTTCTCCTTAGCAGCCGAGGGGAGGGCCCCAGAATGCTTTGCAGTATGGAATGCGGCTTGCGTCCTCCTTAGGAGCTTAGCTTTGGTGATAAGCACACATTAAATGTAAGAGAGATTTTTATCTTTAGTAATGTCTTTTGGCTTCTGTCTAAACTGTTTAACACAGGAGAATAGAGGTTTAAATTAGCTTCTGCAGCCTGACAGTTACTCTTTAAGCAACTCTTCTCTGGGATAGTTTGTAAAGAAATCACGACATTCATCCTCTGCATCCTCAGCCAATAATGCATAATAATCCAGATCTTGCGGACTCATTCTGACAGACAACAGATTCTCAGTATGCTGTATAACTGCAGTGGTCAGTAAATGTACTTTCTGTCACAAGCCTGAACAGAGGAACAGGGTTTGACCACAGTTTGCAGTACACAGACACTGGATCCAGGAAATAAGGTGCAAAAATAAGGATTTATTGCAAATGCAATAATGCAAGCATACATACAAGCGTAAATGCAAATATACAAACATATGCACAGCACACAATATATACAAATAACCCGGGAAGCAGTGACAAATATATACAACACCTGACTAACTAAGTACACAATAATATATACAGAAAGTATATACACAATCGCAGTACAAAAGGGATAAGGCAGAATATAAGAGTCAGCAGGAGAGCAAGGTCAGCAACAGGTTATCAGAAAAGCACGGTACCAGGGAATAGGCAAAAGGAAGGTCTCAGACCGAAATAACAGAGTTCGGCAACATGAAGGCATACACATAATACAGGGCAAGGAACAGGAACCAGGGTGTCCAGAAACTCAGACCTGGGATCTCAAAGTTCTGGCAATTAGCAGGGGGAAGAGGCAGTCCTCAACCCTCCTGGCGGTAAGCCCGAGCTCAGCTCGGGCTATGCCGCGCAGGAGGATTTCTCAGGCCCTGCTGGGCCGATTTGCAAATTTTTATTTTTTTTATTACACGCAGCTAGCACTTTGCCATCTGCGTGTGCTGCTCGATCGCCGCCGCGCCGATTCACCGCTACCCGCTGCGCCCCCCCCCCCCCCCCCCAGACCCCATGCGCAGCCTGGCCAATCAGTGCCAGGCAGCGCTGAGGGGTGGATCGGAACTCCCTTTGACGTCACGACGTCTGTGACGTCATCCCGCCCGCCGCCATGGCGACGGGGGAAGCCCTAATGGAAATCCCATTCAGAATGGGATTTCATGATGGGCCTGATTGCCGGAGGCGATCGGAGGGCATGGGGGGGGGATGACGCAGCTCAGCGGCTGTCATGTAGCTAGCGCTAGGCTAGCTACATGATTAAAAAAAAAAAATGTAAAATAGTGCTGCTATTTTTTAAAACCCTTGGCGGTTTTAATTGACCGCCAGGAGGGTTAAAGGTCTCTTTCACACCAAGACGTTGCGTTTTAGGGGACGTTAAGGTCGCATAACGTGCCCCTAACGCAACATATGGTGGTGTTGAAGTTGGACGCCAGATTGAGCCGCGTTATGCGGTTCTTGGTGCGCCGATTTCGTTCAATACTGGGAAGTCCGGATCTTTTCAATGATTCGGATGATTCAAATCGGATCATAGAAAAGAACCGGATCTTTGAACCGAATCTTTGAATCATTTGCAGCAGAGTGAGAGGTGCAGGAGAATGAGGGCACATTAAGGGTGCTAATGGGGAAGGGAGAGATGCAGCAAGAAGATTGTGCTTGTGCACAGACGCTGCAGTTCCTGTTTCTTCCAGACATCCACTCTCATTGTGATGATCCGGATGATTCGACTCACAAAAAATAGATCCGAAACTTTCATGATCTGGACAACACTACAGTGCAGTGAATATTAATTAGCCATGTGGCTAAGAACAATAGCGGACTCTCCCCTTACTGAGCATGTGCAAGCAGTGTAACGCAGCAAAGTACCAGTATAATACACAGCATGCTGCACTTTTATTAACCACTTCCCGACCGCCTAACGCACAGGGGCGGCCGGGAAGTGGAGCCCTGAAGGACCAGCTCACCCACAGAGGCGGCGGCCCTTTTAGGGGCATGGGTGGAGCGATCGCGTCATCCATGACGCGATCCTCCGCCGGCGCCTGTCTCCGCTCACCCGCCGCAACATCCCGCCGGCCATACGGAAGCGCCGGCGGGATGTTAAGTCCGCGATCGCCGCATACAAAGTGTATAATACACTTTGTAATGTTCATAAAGTGTATTATACAGGCTGCCTCCTGCCCTGGTGGTCCCAATGTCTGAGGGACCACCAGGGCAGGCTGCAGCGACCCTATGTCGCACCCAAGCACATTGATTTCTCCCCCCCTGCCCCAGATCGCCCACAGCACCTCTCAGACCCCCCCCCCCCCCTGCCCACCCCCCTGTTTGCACCCAATCACCCCCTAATCGCCCATCAATCACTCCCTGTCACTATCTGTAAACGCTATTTTTTATTCCCCCCCCCCCTGCCCCCTCCTGATCACCCCCCCACCCCTCAGATTCTCCCCAGACCCCCCCCCCCCGTGTACTGTATGCATCTATCCCCCTGATCACCTGTCAATCACCTGTCAATCACCCATCAATCACCCCCTGTCACTGCCACCCATCAATCAGCCCCTAACCTGCCCCTTGCGGGCAATCTGATCACCCACCCACACCAATAGATCGCCCGCAGATCCGACGTCAGATCACCTCCCAAGTGCAGTGTTTACATCTGTTATCTACCCTAAACACCCACTAATTACCCATCAATCACCCATCAATCACCACCTGTCACTGTTACCCATCAGATCAGACCCTAATCTGCCCCTTGTGGGCACCCAATCAACCGCCTACACGCTCAGATTGCCCTCAGACCCCCCCCCCCCCCTTATCAATTCGCCAGTGCATTAGTTACATCTGCTCTTTCCTGTAATAACCCACTGATCGCCTGTCAATCACCCATCAATCACCCCCTGTCACTGCAACCCATCAATCACCCCCTGTCACTGCCACCCATCAATCAGCCCCTAACCTGCCCCTTGCGGGCAATCTGATCACCCACCCACACCAATAGTTCGCCCGCAGATCCGACGTCAGATCACCTCCCAAGTGCCGTGTTTATATCTGTTCTCTACCCTAAACACCCACTAATTACCCATCAATCACCCCCTGTCACTGCAACCTATCAGATTAGACCCCCTATCTGCCCCTAGGGCACTCAATCACCCGCCCACACCCTCAGAATGCCCTCAGGCCCCAGCCCTGATCACCTCGCCAGTGCATTGCTTGCATCTATTCCCCCCTCTAATCACACCTTGAGACACCCATCAATCACCTCCTGTCACCCCCTAGCACACCTACCCATCAGATCAGGCCCTAATTTGCCCCGTGTGGGCTCCTGATCACTCGGCCAAACCCTCAGATCCCCCTCAGACCCCCTTCCGATCACCTCCCCAGTGCATTGATTGCATCTATTTTCCCCTCTAACCACCCCCTGAGACACCCATCAATCACCACCTGTCACCCCCCTAGCACTCCTATCCATCAGATCAGGCCCAATACAACCTGTCATCTAAAAGGCCACCCTGCATATGACCGGTTCCACAAAATTTGCCCCCTCATAGACCACCTGTCATCAAAATTTGCAGATGCTTATACCCCTGAACAGTCATTTTGAGACATTTGGTTTCCAGACTACTCACGGTTTTGGGCCTGTAAAATGCCAGGGCGGTATAGGAACCCCACAAACTGACCCCATTTTAGAAAAAAAGACACCCCAATGTATTCTGTTAGGTGTATTACGAGTTCATAGAAGTTTTTATTTTTTTGTCACAAGTTAGCGGAAATTGATTTTAATTGTTTTTTTTCACAAAGTGTAATTTTTCACTAACTTGTGACAAAAAATAAAATCTTTATGAACTCGCCATACACCTAACGGAATACCTTGGGGTGTCTTCTTTCTAAAATGGGGTCACTTGTGGGGTTCCTATACTGCCCTGGCATTTTAGGGGCCCTAAACCGTGAGGAGTAGTCTAGAAAACAAATGTCACAAAATGACCTGTGAAATCCTAAAGGTATACATTGGACTTTGGGCCCCTTAGCGTACTTAGGGTGTAAAAAAGTGCCACATATGTGGTACCGCCGTACTTTTAGAAAGAAGACACCCCAAGGTATTCCGTTAGGAGTATGGTGAGTTCATAGAAGTGTCACACATGTGGTATCGCCGTACTCGGGAGAAGTAGTATAATGTGTTTTGGGGTGTATTTTTACACATACCCATGCTGGGTGGGAGAAATATCTCTGTAAATGACAATTGTTTGATTTTTTTTTTTACACACAATTGTCCATTTACAGAGAGATTTCTCCCACCCAGCATGGGTATGTGTAAAAATACACCCCAAAACACATTATACTACTTCTCCCGAGTACGGCGATACCACATGTGTGACACTTCTATGAACTCACCATACTCCTAACGGAATACCTTGGGGTGTCTTCTTTCTAAAATGGGGTCATTAGTGGGGTTCCTATACTGCCCTGGCATTTTAGGGGCCCTAAACCGTGAGGAGTAGTCTTGAAACAAAAATGACCTGTGAAATCCTAAAGGTACTCATTGGACTTTGGGCCCCTTAGCGCAGTTAGGCTGCAAAAAAGTGCCAATCATGTGGTATCGCCGTACTCGGGAGAAGTAGTATGATGTGTTTTGGGGTGTATTTATACACATACCCATGCTGGGTGGGAGAAATACCTCTGTAAATGACAATCTTTTGATTTTTTTACACACAATTGTCCATTTACAGAGTTATTTCTCCCACCCAGCATGGGTATGTGTAAAAATACACCCCAAAACACATTGTACTACTTCTCCCGAGTACGGCGATACCACATGTGTGGCACTTTTTTGCACCCTAACTGCGCTAAGGGGCCCAAAGTCCAATGAGTACCTTTAGGATTTCACAGGTCATTTTGAGAAATTTCGTTTCAAGACTACTCCTCACGGTTTAGGGCCCCTAAAATGCCAGGACAGTATAGGAACCCCACAAATGACTCCATTTTAGAAAGAAGACACCCCAAGGTATTCTGTTAGTAGTACGGTGAGTTCATAGAATATTTTATTTTATTTTTTATTTTTTTTGTCACAAAGTGTCATTTTCCGCTTACTTGTGACAAAAATTAATATCTTCTATGAACTCACTATGCCTCTCAGTGAATACTTTGGGATGTCTTCTTTCCAAAATGGGGTCATTTGGGGGGTATTTATACTATCCTGGAATTCTAGCCCCTCATGAAACATGTCAGGTGGTCAGAAAAGTCATAGATGCTTGAAAATGGGAAAATTCACTTTTTGCACCATAGTTTGTAAACGCTATAACTTTTACCCAAACCAATACATATACACTGAATAGGTTTTTTTTAATCAAAAACATGTTTGTCCACATTTTTCGCGCTGCATGTATACAGAAATTTTACTTTATTTGAAAAATGTCAGCACAGAAAGTTAAAAAAATCATTTTTTGCCAAAATTCATGTCTTTTTTAATGAATATAATAAAAAGTAAAAATCGCAGGAGCAATCAATCAAATAGCACCAAAAGAAAGCTTTATTACATAGTTACATAGTTACTTTGGTTGAAAAAAGACATACGTCCATCGAGTTCAACCAGTACAAAGTACAACTCCAGCCTGCTCCCTCACATATCCCTGTTGATCATAAAATCCCTGGATTAACATCATTGGCATTACCTAGTAATTGTAGCCATGGATGTCATTCAACGCAAGGAAAGCATCTAAGCCCCCTTTAAATGCAGGTATAGAGTTTGCCATAACGACTTCCTGTGGCAATGCATTCCACATCTTAATCACTCTTACTGTAAAGAACCCTTTCCTAAATAAATGGCTAAAACGTTTTTCCTCCATGCGCAGATCATGTCCTCTAGTCCTTTGAGAAGGCCTAGGGACAAAAAGCTCATCCGCCAAGCTATTATATTGCCCTCTGATGTATTTATACATGTTAATTAGATCTCCTCTAAGGCGTCTTTTCTCTAGACTAAATAAACCCAGTTTATCTAACCTTTCTTGGTAAGTGAGACCTTCCATCCCACGTATCAATTTTGTTGCTCGTCTCTGCACCTGCTCTAAAACTGCAATATCTTTTTTGTAATGTGGTGCCCAGAACTGAATTCCATATTCCAGATGTGGCCTTACTAGAGAGTTAAACAGGGGCAATATTATGCTAGCATCTCGAGTTTTTATTTCCCTTTTAATGCATCCCAAAATTTTGTTAGCTTTAGCTGCAGCGGCTTGGCATTGAGTACGATTATTTAACTTGTTGTCGATGAGTACTCCTAAGTCCTTCTCCAAGTTTGATGTCCCCAACTGTATCCCATTTATTTTGTATGGTGTTAGACCATTGGTACGACCAAAATGCATGACTTTACATTTGTCAACATTGAATTTCATCTGCCATGTATGTGCCCATATAGCCATCCTATCCAGATCCTGTTGCAATATAACACTATCTTCCTTAGAGTTGATGATTCTGCACAATTTTGTATCATCTGCAAAAATAGCAACATTGCTCACTACTGTATCCACTAGGTCATTAATAAATAAATTGAAGAGCACTGGACCCAGTACAGACCCCTGTGGGACCCCACTGCTAACAGTCTCCCATTTTGAGTATGATCCATTGACCACAACTCTTTGTTTTCTGTCCATTAGCCAGTTCCCTATCCAAGCACACAGACTCTTCCCCAGTCCTTGCATCCTCATCTTTTGCACCAGACTTTTGTGGGGAACAGTGTCGAATGCCTTAGCAAAGTCTAAGTATATCACATCTACAGCATTCCCAATATCCATATTAGCATTCACTACCTCATAAAAGCTGAGCATGTTAGTCAAACAGGACCTGTCTTTAGTAAACCCATGTTGATGCTGAGAAATAAGATTATTTTCTACTATGAAGTCATGTATAGTATCTCTTAGTAACCCCTCAAATAGTTTGCATACAACTGATGTTAAGCTTACAGGTCTATAATTTCCTGGATCTGATTTTTTGCCCTTCTTAAATAATGGGAAAACGTGGGCTGTACGCCAATCCACTGGGACTCTGCCAGTTGCAAGAGAGTCACAAAAGATAAGATAAAGGGGTTTATCTATAACTGAACTTAATTCCCTTAGGACCCGAGGATGCATGCCATCCGGGCCAGGTGCCTTGTCTATTTTTAATTTATTTAGTCTTGCCTTTACTTCTTCCTGCGTTAAGTATTTAATATTACAGTTAGAAGATTGAGACTCTTCCGCCTCTGTAATTTGCAACAGTGCTGTTTCCTTTGTAAAGACAGAAGCAAAGAAAGCATTTAATAACTCTGCCTTACCTTGGTCATCCACCATTGAGTTCCCACCCTCATCCTTTAGGAGTCCTATACAGTCAACCTTTCTTTTTTTAGAGTTGATGTACTTGTAAAACTTTTTTGGGTTAGATTTGATATCCCTAGCGATTTGATTTTCAGCTTCGATCTTTGCCAGCCTAATTTCTTTTTTACAATTTTTATTGCACTCCTTATAATTGCTTAGTGCAGCCTCGATCCCCTCCTGTTTTAGGACCTTATAGGCATTCTTTTTCCTCTTCATTTTATCTTTAACCTTTCTATTCATCCATAGAGGCCTTTTTTTATTCCTAGACATTTTGTTTCCATATGGGATATACATACTACAATATTGATTGAGAATACGTTTAAAAGCTTGCCATTTCCCTTCAGTGTCCTCCCCTTGTAGTATATTATCCCAGTTCACCAAACTTAGTGCCTGCCTGATTTGATTGAACTTTGCTTTTCTAAAATTCATAGTTTTAGTGGTCCCGCTGCCCCGTGGCCTATCAGTCACCAGATCAAACGTTATCATGTTGTGATCACTATTTCCCAAATGTTCTTGAACCTGCACATTTGATACATTATCTGGTCTATTCGAAATGATCAGATCCAGTAACGCATTCCCCCTAGTTGGTTCCGTTACCATTTGAGTCAAGTAATTGTCCTGTAGTGCTGCCAGAAATCTGCTGCTTTTACCAGAATGGGTAGCCTCAATACCCCAGTCAATGTCTGGAAAGTTGAAGTCGCCCATAACTATGACCTCATTTTTACTTGCCGCTTTTTCAATTTGCTGTAGTAATTGCAGTTCTGCAGCTTCATTAATATGAGGTGGTCTGTAGCATACCCCAATAAGCAATTGGCAACTTTTATTTCCACCATGAATATTTACCCAAACGGACTCCACATCTTCGCAATCTTCCTCCATCTCATCGTTGAGGACAGCTGTAAAAGAATTCTTAACAAAGAGACAAACCCCTCCACCTTTTTTCCCTGTTCTATCCCTCCTGAACACATTGTATCCTTTTAAATTGGCTATCCAGTCATGACTTTCATCCATCCATGTCTCGGTTATTCCCACAATGTCATAGCCTTTGTCATTCAGAATGAACTCTAGTTCATCTATTTTATTTGCAAGGCTCCGAGCATTGGTTATCATGCACTTTATATTTTTACCACCACATTTACCAATTTTGTTTACCTGAAATGGGCTACTTGAAGTTTTACCAACCTCCTTAATCTTTACACTGTCCCCACCCCCCTCTCCACCCCCCATAATGTTAGGCTCCCACTGTCTTTTTACCTTATCTTGTCTATATGTTGAGACTTTATCCTCCCGCCTCCCCCCAGATCCTAGTTTAAAATCTCCTCCAACCGTTTAGCCATCTTCTCCCCCAATGCAGCTGCACCCTCCCCATTAAGGTGCAGCCCGTCCCTGCTGTAGAACCTGTAGCCGACTGCAAAGTCTGCCCAGTTCTCCAGGAACCCAAACCCTTCCTTCCTACACCAATTTCTCAGCCACTTATTTAACTCCCTAAGCTCCCTCTGTCTCTCAGATGTAGCACGTGGCACTGGCAGTATTTCAGAGAACACCACCTTGGAGGTCCTTGCTTTAAGTTTATCTCCAAGTACCTGAAAATCATTTTTGAGGACCTTCCATCTCCCACTAACTTTGTCATTGGTGCCAATGTGTACCATGACAGCCGGGTCTTCCCCAGCCCCACCCAATAATCTGTCAATTCTTTCCGCTATATGCCGAACCCGAGCACCCGAGCATTAGTGACAAGAAAAGGAGCCAAAATTCATTCAGGTGGTAGGTTGTATGAGCGAGCAATAAACCGTGAAAGCTGCAGTGGTCTGAATGGAAAAAAAGAGGCCGGTCCTTAAGGGGGGTATAGCCCACGGTCCTCAAGTGGTTAAACATGCAGCGTTATACTCTAACGCCTAGGTTCTCAACGTGTGGTACGCGTACCCCAGGGGGTACTTCTGATGATTCCAGGGGGTACTCGGGCTTGAAAAACTTAACCAAGAATAACAAATTTAGAGTTTTAGAAAAGGATAAATCCTATTTAAACAACACCAAATTAGTGTTTTAGCTAATTAAAGCAATTGTAAATGCTTGGAAATTGTTTAGAACCAATTATCATGTACTATGATTACATATATATTTGTCAAGGGGTACTTGGAATAATGTTTACTATGCTAGGGGGTACTTGGTGAGTACAGGGTTTGAAAAGGGGTACATACCAATAAAATGTTGAGAAACACTGCTTAACGCAACGTGTGCACTGGGAACAGCACTTTGATTTTTCAGTGCTGTGAGTTGGGCTGCTTTACAGGCTGCTGTAACGTGGCATTTTAACGTCCCACTGTGAAAGCAGCCAAATAGTCCAAGCAGAGGCGTATCTAGGTAAAACGGTGCCCATGGCAAACACTGAAATTGCGCCCCCCCCCCCCATCAGAACCCCCTGAATAACCACACCCCCACCCCACAGCTTGCAGAGTAGCGCTGCAGCGGAGTCTCATACTTTATCTCGTTCCAGTAGCGAGACAAGTCTTCTTTTCTTCCTCTTCAGTGTAGCCGCACTATGCAACCTATCACCTTGCAGCTCCCCATGTGAGTCAAGTCATAGTACAGTGCCTGGAGCTGCAAGGTGAGCGCTGCTGCACTGAAGAGGAAGTGAAGAGGTCCTGTTCCGTCATGAAGAAGGTTAAGCATGAAACTCCACTCCACTCCTGCACTATTCTGCAAGATATGTGGAGGGTGGAGACAGGTACTGAACACATGCGGGTTGTGGGGGTGGGGACACGACAGTGCACACAAGGCGCCATTTTTTTCTATTAGCCCGTGCAGGCGGTAGAGGAGAGCAGCGTATTTAAGATATGCCCCTGCTTATACTCTAATAACCAACACACAACAGAAACTCACACGGAGAATCCACAACACTACAAAACACACACCCACCCTGACATAAGCTCCCCTACACTCCAGAAACCACAACAGAAACTCACAGAGAATACACTACACTGCTAAACATGCACACACACACACAAAATGACATTGCTTTGGCTCTGGTATCTTTAACCACTTTCGGATTTCCCAGACGCTTAACTACGCCCCTATTGACTTAATGAGCGGATCAGGGGCGTTTATAAACGCCCCTGCCGCTATTGTGCTGTGCGGACACGATCGCGCGCGTGCACGCGCGCGCTCCTGCCCGCGGGTGCGCGCCCCCGTGCGTGCACATGCGCGTGCACCAGCTTCATTTCTCTCTGGGTGGGATTGATGAATGGGAGTAATTACTCCCATCACCAATCAGATGCCTGTAACCATGAATGAGCACTGCTATAAGCCAATAGCAGTGCTCATTCATTTGTGAGGTTTATAAACAATGTTGCCAGCACTTGAGAAGATACAGTTACCTTGTAATCACTCCTGAGAGGATTACAAGGTAACTGGATCTTCTTTACTTGAATTCTGACTGCCACCTAGTGGATTTTATAAATAAACCAGGACTTATAAATAAATATACCAGGACTATATACCCCTGATCTACCCTGATCTACCCTGATCAACCCTGATCTAATCCTAGCCTCCCTTGCTTTTTTTTTATGGTTGGAAATATAGAAATAGTGTATCTTTTCATTTTTTTTCTCTTTTTTCTTTTTAAAATGCATAGAGAATAACATTATTACTAAAATAAAATATCACCCTTGAAAAGCCTAATTTGTGGCGAAAAAAACAAGCTATAGATCATTCACATGTGATGAGTAGCAATAAAGTTATCAGTGAATGAATGGGAGGAGCGCTGAAATGTAAAAGTTGTTTTGGTTTTAAGGGAAGAAAACCTGTGATCCTGAAGTGGTTAATCAGTGAGTGGACAGTGGGGAGCTAGTCTACTTTAGGGGACCCACCTACAGTGACCAGCCGCCTCTCTAACTAAGCACTGTTTCCTCTCTCCCACCCCCATCAGCCCCAGCGGCACAGAGGCAGCCTTATTAGGAAGAGGGATCGCCGGGAATGAAAGGCAACAAAGTGGCCAGAGGCTGCCGTTGCTATGGAGACTGCAGACGCTGGGACCGGTCACCAGGGCAGCGCAGCGGGGAGGAGGACTGTTTGGACCTACGGGCCAGCGCCCGGCGGAGAAGCATGCCCGGCCGATCAGGAGGAGGATTCGAACAAGGCAGCAAGTGGAGCCTGGAAGCGAGTCGCCCGCCGACGTTGCTATGACGACCACACTCACAGACCAGACGCAGGGGGCAGAGAGAGCAGAGGTCTGGAGTCTGGACCTGTGGACTGGCGTAAGTAAGCGGATCAAGAGGAGAGGAGGATTCGCTGCGCTGGGGATGGAAGGCAGCAAGTGGAGGCGCGAGGCAGAACCGAGTCGACGACGTTGCTACTATGGCGACCACAGAAGCCGGAGGCAGAGCAGCGGGGAGGAGCAGAAGTGAATAGGCAGTCCTGAGCGGCGCACACCTACATATAGCCCCGCTCTCTTGATGGACCTAAAGGGGTGATCTATTGCTTACTGGGGGAAGCGCCCCCCCCCCCCCCAGGTGAGTGACAAGAGGCGTCCATGGCAGGTGCCCTATGTGCACCCCTATAGATACGCCTTTGAGTCCAAGTTATAACAGGATGCATGTGATGAATTGTAGAAAATTAGGGCTGCTCACAGTCCACAGAGCCCTCTGATGGTGGCACAATGAAAGTCCCAACAGTCCATGCAAATGCTGGCACCAGCAGGCAGAAAAAGGTTATGCATGGTTCCTGACATTGAGAAAAGGCTGAGTCCTGAAACAGTGGGCTGTCGCCGTATAGCCACATGTTTTTATTGAAGGATCAATAAAAGAGCTTGTTATACTTGGTAGTGCCAGCTTCCTCTTCGTCTGTTGCAGTTTGGATTCCCAAGGTGCAGGGAACCTTTGAAGCTTGGGCACGCCATTTCCCCTACTCAGTGAGTGATACTCTTTTTATCAGCATACAGAAGTCATTGTAACAAATACAGTAACACAGCCACACATTACTTCCTGTTCGCATACTAGCAGTACGCTGCATGAAGAAAAATGTGCAAGGATATCTTGTTGCCAAATAGTAAAATTACACCTACAAACAAGCTTGCAATCCCATTCATTATACTGAATGGAATCGCGAGTGCAATCGCCCCGAAATGCAGGCAACCATGTGCTGTGATTCAAAAGTGAATGGAATGGAAACAGCAGATTTTTCACTATGATGTCCCTGCGATCGTGTTTCCATAAGCACGCCTGAAAGCAAGCTATATGGAAAGGAGCACTAAGTACGGAAGTGGTTAATATACCCCCTATGTTAAACTTTTTAAAATTATGGCACAGGCACACTACCACAAATGCCCATTTCCTTGTTTTAATGTGGTAAGAGTTTGAGCCAAAACAGGCTTGACACCAGCTTAACTGGGAAAACTGAATTTAGCAGGAAAAACAGACCTTTCCTTGACAGTGACTTGATAACCTTGATGTTGACTGGTTCAATACTTAACCACTTGAAGACCACAGTCTTTCTACCCCTTAGGGCCCTTTTCCACTAGCAGTCGCTAGCGTTCACGCTGAACGCTAGCGATTGCTGAATCGCAATTACCGGCGATTCCCCGACGTTTGCGGGCGCGATTTTGCTATGCTATGCACTGCATAGCAAAATCGCGGCAAATATCGCTCCGCCGCGCGTTTCGCGTTCCCGTAAAAAACGAATCGCGGTAGTGGAAATGACCTACCGCGATTCCTATGTTAAAAAGCAAACCGTAACGATTGTAAAATCGCTAGCGGTTTGCGTCTTTGCGATTCAGCCAGCGCTGGTGGAAAAGGGCCCTTAAGGACCAGAGCCTTTTTTTCCATTCAGACCACTGCAGCTTTCACGGTTTATTGCTCGGTCATACAACCTACTATCTAAAGGAATTTTCCCTCCTTTTCTTGTCACTAATACAGCTTTCTTTTGGTGCTATTTGATTGCTGCTGCAATTTTTAGTTTTTATTATATGTTAAAAAAGACATGAATTTTGTCAAATAAATGATTTTTTTTACTTTCTGTGCTGACTTTTTTCAAATAAAGTAAATTGTCTGTATACATTTTTGTCCAAATTTATTGTGCTACATGTCTTTGATTTAAAAAATCCATTCAGTGTATATTTATTGGTTTGGGTAAAAGTTATAGCGTTTACAAACTATGGTGCCAAAAGTGAATTTTCCCATTTTGAAGCATCTCTGACTTTTCTGACCACCTGTCATGTTTCATGAGGTGCTAAAATTCCAGGATAGTATAAATACCCCCCAAATGACACCATTTTGGAAAGAAGACATCCCAAAGTATTCACTGAGAGGCATGGTGAGTTCATAGAAGATTTTATTTTTTGTCACAAGTTAGCGGAAAATGACACTTTGTGACAAAAGAAAAAAAAAGTTTCCATTTCTTCTAACTTGCGACAAAAAAAAATGAAATCTGCCACGGACTCACTATGCTCCTCTCTGAATACCTTGAAGTGTCTACTTTCCAAAACGGGGTCATTTGTGGGGTGTGTTTACTGTCCTGGCATTTTTGGGGGTGCCCAATTGTAAGCACCCCTGTAAAGCCTAAAGTTGCTCATTGGACTTTGGGCCCCTTAGCGCAGTTAGGCTGCAAAAAAGTGCCACACGTGGTATTGCCGTACTCAGGAGAAGTAGTATAATGTGTTTTGGGGTGTATTTTTACACATACCCAGGCTGGGTGGGAGAAATATCTCTGTAAATGACAATTTTTTTTATTTATTTTTTTACACACAATTGTCCATTTACAGAGAGATTTCTCCCACCCAGCATGGGTGTGTGTAAAAATACACCCCAAAACACATTATACTACTTCTCCTGAGTACGGCGATACCACATGTGTGACACTTTTTTGCAGCCTAGGTACGCTAAGGGGCCCAACGTCCTATTCACAGGTCATTTTGAGGCATTTGTTTTCTAGACTACTCCTCACGGTTTAGGGCCCCTAAAATGCCAGGGCAGTATAGGAACCCCACAAGTGACCCCATTTTAGAAAGAAGACATCGCAAGGTATTCCATTAGGTGTATGGTGAGTTCATAGAAGATTTTATTTTTTGTCACAAGTTAGTGAAAAATGACACTTTGTGAAAAAAACAATAAAAATAAATTTCTGCTAACTTTTGACAAAAAATAAAATCTTCTATGAACTCGTCATACACCTAACAGAATACCTTGGGGTGTCTTTTTTCTAAAATGGGGTCACTTGTGGGGTTCCTATGTGGGCCCAAAACCGTGAGTAGTCTGGAAACCAAATGTCTCAAAATGACTGTTCATGGGTATAAGCACCTGCAAATTTTGATGACAGGTGGTCTATGAGGGGGCAAATTTTGTGGAACCGGTCATAAGCAAGGTGGCCTCTTAGATGACAGGTTGTATTGGGCCTGATCTGATGGATAGGAGTGCTAGGGGGGTGACAGAAGGTGATTGATGGGTGTCTAAGGGGGTGGTTAGAGGGGAAAATAGATGCAATCAATGCACTGGGGAGGTGATCAGAAGGGGGTCTGAGGGGGATCTGAGGGTTTGGCCGAGTGATCAGGAGCCCATACGGGGCAAATTAGGGCCTGATCTGATGGGTAGGTGTGCTAGGGGGTGACAGGTGGTGATTGATGGTGTCTCAAGGTGTGATTAGAGGGGGTGTCAGGAACCGGCCCGCGGCACGCCTGCGTATACGGTTCCCGACTGCGGGTTTGACCAGACTGAGAGGGGAAGCAGCCTTATTTAAGCTAAAAACAAGTCTGGAACCCCTAAAACACTTCCCACTGCCACCACTAGCTGTTCGCTAGACACTTCCACTCTGCTGTCGAGTCCTCAGAGCGCACTACGCGTTTTCGTATTTGGGTCAGCTTTGCGCTTAGGCCGAATACGGGAACGCCACGCACCCACACACACACACACACAGTTGCAATCTTACACTGTCGCGAAGCAAAGACCCACTAACAGTTGTTCCGAACGATACTGTTACGGACGAACGTACGAACAACGCCAGTGCGAGTAGCGACAGCAGAGTTGCTGTCGCTACTCGCACTGGCGTTGTTCGTACGTTGGGTCAGCTGCGCGCTTAGGCCAACGTATGACAAACGCCCCCACACACAATGCAATTACAATTTCATACGGTAGTGTTGCTCAAGCGTACAATTAGGCATGAACTTATACACGGTTACACTTCAGTCTCTTCTAGGCTATGAGTGTTAGTTTAGTACAGCAGAAGTCAAGCTTATTAAATAATAATTTAATATTCCAGAAAAACATAGAACAATGCAGAACTTAATATATACAAAAGATTACAAAAAACAGAGTAAAAAATAGTTACAAGATAAAAGTTACAAAGATAACACACACGGATATTTGCGTAAAATAAAAATGGGGATTAAAAAAAACCTTACCAACTTGAAGGTCTCAACGTTGTCGGCAGGAGCATGCCGCTTGTTCGACCAGAAGTCGAGATCAACTCTAGCTATGCGCTAACTCCAAGAGCAGATAATCACTAGGTATCTGTGTCTGCTTTTTATACTCTGAAGTGTCCCCTGGGGCATTTAATGTCCAGCCCCAGGAACTAATGCAGTTTCCTCGTTTGTGACATATTTCCTTGGTTAAAGTGTATTTTAGAACATACATGAAAAAAGGGCGTTCTGGTTACAGGTAGCAGTTTGCCTGTAATTGCAGGTAGGCAGACGCAGACAATCACACCTGGGGCAGCAGATCAAAGTGACTGCTGGTGGCCTGATGAGCCGCTTCCTTACCTATTGAAGGGGACTGGTCCATTCACTGAAGACAATGGCAGCTGTCTACATTAATACAAAAGATCACAGCGTACAGTTTCTTCTGGACAGCCAGAAACAGGTAATGAGGTTCCCTTTTCTCTGTCTATTGACACCACACACAATCACATTAATAGTCCATGAAGCTAGCTGCCAATATCTTCAAGCCATACTGGCTGACCTCCACCTCTGAAAGATATACAGCAGACATAAAAATGATAGAATAGGTTCCTGTACTCCCTAATATCATCAGCACCTCAATATATCTCCACACCTCCGCCGTTAACTTGGTGCAAGGCAGATGATCTTCCCAGTTTATCCTGCCTGCACCTACACTGTTGGTTCTGCTTGACGGGACAGCCCATCAGCATTCCCATGATTGCTCCCCTTCCCGATAGCGCTGGCAGGTGATTCTAACGAATCATCCTGCCAAAGCCTACATTGACGGCCTGGCCGGGTGGGGTAACCATTTAGCATCCCTCAGGAGGGTTCCCCACCTGTCTGTTAGCTCCAAGCTACACGACTGGAAAGCTAGGTCAGGTTGCTGCAATGTGTCGTTGCCCTTGGCAACCTGACCTAACCAACCAGGGGAATGCGGGTCAGTGACGACCGTGAATTCGCGACCATAGAGACAGTGCTGCAGCTGCGGGAGGGTTCCAACCGTCGCTACACGCACTCTCTCTATAGTGGCAGGAGCTATCTCTCTGTCCCTTTGGGGAACGATTCTCTGCCGGGCTGCCTCCTCCACTTCGGACAGCTCCGAGGGAATAACTTCCCAGAACCCTCTCAGCCCACCCCTCCCAGCTGGTGACCTGCTGGCTAGCCCCCTGAGCTCTTCCAGGGTGCTGTCAAATCGAACAGCCCCAGAGAGCTCAGTGCTGCCTGTCACACATTCCAGGAAGGCTGCAGACGGAGAGGCTCCTGGGCCCTCAGGGTCAGGTTCCGAAGTGGATGTGGCTGACCCAGCAACATTTGTCACTTCAGTGGACAGTCCCTCTGCTGTAGACTCGCTAGCGCTGCGGGTTACCACGGCAGCCGAGGGAGCGCCCACCTTACACATATCATAAACCACATCACCTTTGGTCTTGAAACCATCTGAAGGGGAAGGATCAGGCCTGGTGCCATCTGCCCCTTCAGTGGACAGTCCACCTGCTGCAGCCCAGCGAGCGCCGCTGGTTACTCCTGCAGCCGACGGAGTGTCCACAGGACACATGTCATTATGCAACACATCACATATTACATCAACATTATCCGTCTTATACATATTGACATTTAGAACATCACATAAAACATCCACATTATCTGTATTATTACACACATTGCTACTCAGCACTTCACAATTATCATCAACAGTTCCTGCATCGATCGCCTCGATAGTCCGTGCGTCATAAATGACATCATCAGTTTCTGCATTCTCCGTATCAACATGTCCCACTCCAAGCCTAGGCACTGGAGAATCACTAGGGCTGGCTCCTAGTACACAGTCCATAGCCCCTGGGGCCTCTCCAGCACTCCCCACTTGCACAGCATTATCAAACAGCACCTGGCAAGAGTCCTGAACTTCTGCTGGGGATGCAGGCTCCACAAGGTTTGGAGTAGGCTCATACCAGGCCACTAACCGTCCCAGGTCAGTACCCAGAAAAACGTTGGTGGGGATTTTGTCAGTTACCCCAACTTCTTTCAGTCCGCTGCCGGCCCCCCAATCCAGGTAGACCAAGGCGGTGGGTAGGGCTGGGGTGACACCCCCGATTCCTCTGACAGCAATCATTTTCCCAGGTATGTACTGTTCTGGGTTCACAAGCTGGGGATGTATGAGAGTCACTTCTGCTCCAGTGTCTCTCAGCCCAGTGGCAACTGTACCCCCAACCGTGACACGCTGCAGATTCTCTGCATAGCCAGTGGCATTCCTGGTAGCACACAGAGCAGTTGGGACTTCACGGGGGTTTGAGGCCTCACTGGATTTTGGGGCCTCCCTCTTCCTCTCTGGGCAAGTCGTGCTGATATGACCCACCGTCACATAAAAAGCATTTCCGGGTGTCAGTGGTTGGTTGCCTAAATCCAGGAGACAGCGGTGCTTGCCCCCTCTGGGTGCTGGGTGAAACAGGTTTAGCAATCTGTTCTCCTCTCCAGCTGGGCGTAGTAGTCCTCCGGGACTCAGGTGCTCTATGGGCGGTGTAGGAATCGGCCATTTCCGCAGCCTCATCCACGGTCTTTGGTTCTCGATCCAGCACAAACAGCTGGACCTCAACAGGACAGGTGTGTAGGAACTGGTCTTTTATCATCAGCTCCTGCGGGGCATCCAAGGTTTTGACTGACAGTCCTTTTAACCACTGCTGGAAGGTAGTGCGCAGGTTGCAAGCATGATCCAGGTAGCTGTCATTAGGACCTCGCTGCACTGTCCGGAAACGTTTGCGATACACTTCTGGCGTGAGGTGGTATCTCGCAATGATGGCCTTCTTAATTGCCTCAAAGTCTGTTTCTTCCTCCTGGGGGAGACTCACAAACGCCTCCAGGGCCTTGCCTCTCAGCCCTGGTGTGAGGTATCTTGCCCACTGCTCACGGGGCACCCCATACTGCCGACAAGTCCTTTCAAACCCCTGTAGGAAAGTGTCTATGTCAGAGTCCTTGTCCATAGCGGGGAACTTATCCAGGGGGATTCTGTGGACTCGCTCACCTTCGCGTTCTGTGGGTCCAGCAGACCGGTTCTGCTGCTGAAGTTTAGCCAGCTCCAGCTGGTGTCGCTGTGCAGCTTGTTCCCTCTCGGCCTGGAGTCGCTGGGCAGCTTGTTCCCTCTCGGCCTGGAGTCGCTGTGCCGCTTGTTCCTTCTCTGCCTGTCGGTGCAGTAGGATCAGCTTTAGGCGCAGTTCAGGATCAGTCGAGTTCAGTAGCTGTAGGTCAGCTTCCAGAGATGGCATCTCCATGTTCGGTGGATCATCCAGGACATCGTCTCCACTCGCATTCTGTGGCGGGAGCGATTCCTCCTCTGGCGTGTCGTGAGCTGCATCCGCTGACGTTGAAGCACGGGCTCGCTCTGCCTCATCATACTCCTCGAGCGCACGAACTAACTGCTCCTTAGTCTGGCCGCTCACCGTCTCGATGCCTTTGTGCTCACACAGGTTGAGTAGTATCTCTTTGTTTTGCCTTGCATAGCTGGATGCTTTCTGAGCCATCGTGTTGCAAAAAATAAAAAAAGAAAAAAGGGGGGAAGGGAAAGCAAAATACCAAGTGTGTATCTTTGAACAAAAAAAAAAAAAAAAAAACGTATATAGATTCTGCACTGTGTAGACTTCTGTAGGCTAGATGCTTCTAGCAAGCTTCCAGCCTTTAGTACTCAGAATAGCGAGCTAAACTGCGTACTAATGTACTAAATGTTCCCACCACTGCCAGCCAATTATGTCAGGAACCGGCCCGCGGCACGCCTGCGTATACGGTTCCCGACTGCGGGTTTGACCACACAGAGGGGAAGCAGCCTTATTTAAGCTACAAACAAGGCTGGAACCCCTCAAACACTTCCCACTGCCACCACTAGCTGTTCGCTAGACACTTCCACTCTGCTGTCGAGTCCTCAGCGCGCACTCCGCGTTTTCGTATTTGGGTCAGCTTTGCGCTTAGGCCGAATACGGGAACGCCACGCACCCACACACACAGTTGCAATCTTACACTGTCGTGAAGCAAAGACCCACTAACAGTCGTTCCGAACGATACTGTTAGCCACTCTGCTGTCGCTACTCGCACTGGCGTTGTTCGTACGTTGGGTCAGCTGCGCGCTTAGGCCAACGTATGACAAACGCCCCCACACACAATGCAATTACAATTTCATACGGTAGTGTTGCTCAAGCGTACAATTAGGCATGAACTTATACACTGTTACACTTCAGTCTCTTCTAGGCTATGAGTGTTAATTTAGTACAGTAGAAGTCAAGCTTATTAAATAATAATTTAATATTCCAGAAAAACATAGAACAATGCAGAACTTAATATATACAAAAGATTACAAAAAACAGAGTAAACAGAGTAAAAAATAGTTACAAGATAAAAGTTACAAAGATAACACACAGATATTTGCGTAAAATAAAAATGGGGATTAAAAAAAACGTTGCCAACTTGAAGGTCTCAACGTTGTCGGCAGGAGCATGCCGCTTGTTCGACCAGAAGTCGAGATCAACTTTAGCTATGCGCTAACTCCAAGAGCAGATAATCACTAGGTATCTGTCTCTGCTTTTTATACTCTGAAGTGTCCCCTGGGGCATTTAATGTCCAGCCCCCAGGAACTAATGCAGTTTCCTCGTTTGTGACATCACCGAACGCTTGTCATAATCTTTCTTGTGATATGCAAACTTCAAAGGGGTTCCTGTTTTAGCTTCTTGAAGTTTGCAGAATTCAATAGGTGAGATTGTATCCTACCAGACATCAAAAAGCTTCCTACACATTATTTCCTTGGTTAAAGTGTATTTTAGCACATACATGAAAAAAGGGCGTTCTGGTTACAGGTAGCAGTTTGCCTGTAATTGCCGGTAGGCAGACGCAGACAATCACACCTGGGGCAGCAGATCAAAGTGACTGCTGGTGGCCTGATGAGCCGCTTCCTTGCCTATTGAAGGGGACTGGTCTATTCACTGAAGACAATGGCAGCTGTCTACATTAATACAAAAGATCACAGCGTACAGTTCCTCTGGACAGCCAGAAACAGGTAATGAGGTTCCCTTTTCTCTGTCTATTGACACCACACACAATCACATTAATAGTCCATGAAGCTAGCTGCCAATATCTTCAAGCCATACTGGCTGACCTCCACCTCTGAAAGATATACAGCAGATATAAAAATGATAGAATAGGTTCCTGTACTCCCTAATATCATCAGCACCTCAATATATCTCCACAGGGGGGAATAGATGCAAGCAATGCACTGGCGAGGTGATCAGGGCTGGGGTCTGAGGGCGTTCTGAAGGTGGGGGCGGGTGATTGGGTGCCCTTAGGGTCTGATCTGATGGGTAACAGTGACAGGTGGCGATAGGGTGTGATTGATGGGTGATTGATGGGTGTTTAGAGGAGAGAACAGATGTAAACAATGCACTTGGGAGGTGATCTGATGTTGGGTCTACGGGCGATCTGATGGTGTGGGTGATCAGATTGCCCGCAAGGGGCAGATTAGGGGCTGATTGATGGGTTGCAGTGACAGGGGGTGATTGATGGGTGATTGACAGGTGATCGCGGGGATAGATGCATACAGTACACCGGGGGGGGGGAGGGGGGGGGGGAGTCTGGGGAGAATCTGAGGGGTGGGGGGAGTGATCAGGAGTCCCCAGGGGGCAGTTTAGGGAATAAAAAAAAACAGGTTGACAGGGAGTGATTGATGGGTGATTAGGGGGGTAATTGGGTGCAAACAGTGGTCTGGGGGGTGGGCAGGGGGGGTCTGAGGGGTGCTGTGGGCGATCAGAGGGAAGGGGGGGGGGCAGATCAGTGTGATTGGTTGCACAGTAGGAGGGCTGCAGCCTGCCCTGGTGGTCCCTCGATCACTTCGACCACCAGGGCAGGAGGCAGCCTGTATAATACGCTTTGTATACAATACAAAGCATATTATACGCTTTGTATGTGGCAGATCGGGGTTAACATCCCGCCGGCGCTTCCGTATGGCCGGCGGGATGTTGCCACGGGTGGGCGGAGCCTGTTGCCAGGGGCGCGATCGCTGCCCCTGCATGCCGAAAGGACGCAACGCCCATGGGCGTATTGCGGTCCTTTCGGCGTCCACTTTGCCGCCGCCCATCGGCTGTGGCAGTCGGCAAGTGGTTAAAATGTATGAAAAACTAAATATTCTGCAGATTTTGGCTAGTGACAAGGGAAATACCTTTTGTTGCTTGGGAATCCAGATCATCAGGCATTGTAATCTTTTTTCCAAGTCTTTCAGATAGAGGTTTCTTTACTGAAGGAAAATTTTCTTCATTAGCGACACCTTTTCAGGAAAATAAATATTGTTACAGATTTATCAGAAGTTAGAATACACACAATTTCTTAGAAAAAAAAAAATCTTTCATGAAATGGATAAGCCATCAATCCAAGAGCTTTAGAACAACAAATTTATAACCGCAACAATGTTCTTAAAATGGACTTGAATTCAGAACTTCCTCTTTGCTCTGTAAGATAAACAACAGCATAATAACCATTAAAGAAAATAATTTCTGTGTTACAGCTTACAAACTCCTGCAATAAATCTGCAGTATGTCTACTTTCTGCTTTTATGGAAGCAGACAAAGGGTTAACATTGTGTGTTTACATATAAGCTGTGTCTGCTTAATTACAGATGAGGGGGAATAAGACAGGCTCTTCTCTAAATAATTCACAACAATTACAGCACCCTGATACTGCGCTCATATGCTGAGTCAGGTGTTAAGTGGGTCACCTCTAAAATTTTATAAAAGATAATGAATCAAACATTCATATTACAGGTGCTAAATTCTAAATAAAACACATTGGCAGGTAGTAACCACATGTATAGTGTCCTTGCTCATATAATGGTTATCATGTGGGAGCGCTCTTCCTAGATGCGTGCAGCCATCAAAATAGAGTTCTTCAGTGAAATGGTTAAGCGCTCTTCTCTGCCTGTTCCTTCTTAAACACAGCGAATATGTCATATAATGAAAAAGCCCCCCCCCTTCGGGGAAAGACTCACCAGACTTCTAGGCCTCCAAGGCCAATGCTCGCATTCGGGGTATTGGCCACCCCGCAGCCTCTCTGGCAGTCCTCTCTCGGCTATTCCCAGTCTGTGTAATAAAAAAAACGAATTCCACATCGCGTAAAAGCGTACCAGTTTATTTAAAAAATGGTTAAAAACAGATCAGTGGTGTGTAACCACTCATTGGGTCAAAAAAAACTTCATCAAGAAAATGAAACACAGCCAGCCCCTTGTTTGACAAGCTACGTGATTCCAGGTACAGGGGTATGCAGAGGTGAGATGCACTAAGCTTGTGACAAAACGCACGCCTCTGTCATCTAGCGTCCCTCTCCGCAATATCTTACTGGCTAGTGCTCTCAAAGATACCGAGCCTACTGCACACAGACAATCCCGCCGCATCCAGAGAGCGTCGTGCGCTATGACGTGACGTCATAGTGCACGACGCTCGCTGGACGCGGCGGGATTGTCTGTGTGCAGTAGGCTCGGTATCTTTTAGAGCACTAGCCAGTAAGATATTGCGGAGAGGGACGCTAGATGACAGAGGCGTGCGTTTTGTCACAAGCTTAGTGCATCTCACCTCTGCATACCCCTGTACCTGGAATCAGGTAGCTTGTCAAACAAGGGGCTGGCTGTGTTTCATTTTCTTGATGAAGTTTTTTTTGACCCAATGAGTGGTTACACACCACTGATCTGTTTTTAACCATTTTTTAAATAAACTGGTACGCTTTTACGCGATGTGGAATTCGTTTTTTTGATTACACAGACTGGGAATAGCCGAGAGAGGACTGCCAGAGAGGCTGCGGGGTGGCCAATACCCCGAATGCGAGCATTGGCCTTGGAGGCCTAGAAGTATGGTGAGTCTTTCCCCGAAGGGGGGGCTTTTTCATTATATGACATATTCGCTGTGTTTAAGAAGGAACAGGCAGAGAAGAGCGCTTAACCATTTCACTGAAGAACTCTTCTCTAAATACATACACGGTGCATTTCTCTCCGTTTTCATTGGGTCCTGTACAAGAGGCCACTTCAGGGGCCCAAGCACCAAATTTAACAAATATATGAAACAAACCTCCCACTATTTCATTTTTCTCTTGGCAGACTCAAAGCGCCAGAGCTGCAGCCAATAGGGCCACAAAGTAGGCAGTAGCAGTGTTATAAGTCTTGTCCAAGGTCTACTTACTGAATATAGCAGAGTACACTATCCAAACACAGTATTTTGAACTTTCAGACATTCTACCTTATTTTCCCATGTTACTTAAAGCGGTATAAAACCCTGACATAATATTCAATAAAAACATTTTTTCCTACTTTTTATATGCCATACGGTGAGCATATTTGCTTTTGTGCAGTATTATTCATTTAGAAATGATACATTCCTAAAATACACTAATTGTACTCTGAGAGCTGACTTTGCATTTTATTTATAACTGCATAATTCATCCTCTTAACTTAACCACTTAAGGACTACAGTCTTTCTAACCCTTAAGGACCAGGCACTTTTTTTCCACTCAGACCACTGCAGCTTTCACGGTTTATTGCTCGCTCATACAACCTACCACCTAAATGAATTTTGGCTCCTTTTCTTGTCACTAATAAAGCTTTCTTTTGGTGCTATTTGATTGCTCCTGCGATTTTTACTTTTTATTATATTCATCAAAAAAGACATGAATTTTGGCAAAAAAATGATTTTTTTAACTTTCTGTGCTGACAATTTTCAAATAAAGTAAAATTTCTGTATACATGCAGCGCGAAAAATGTGGACAAACATGTTTTTCATAAAAAAAAACCCATTCAGTGTATATTTATTGGTTTGGGTAAAAGTTATAGCGTTTACAAACTATGGTGCAAAAAGTGAATTTTCCCATTTTCAAGCATCTCTGACTTTTCTGACCCCCTGTCATGTTTTATGAGGGGCTAGAATTCCAGGATAGTATAAATACCCCCCAAATGACCCCATTTTGGAAAGAAGACATCCCAAAGTATTCACTGAGAGGCATAGTGAGTTCATAGAAGATATTATTTTTTGTCACAAGTAAGCGGAAAATGACACTTTGTGACAAAAAAAAAGAAAAAAAAAAAGAATCCATTTCTTCTAACTTGCGACAAAAAAAAATGAAATCTGCCACGGACTCACCATGCCCCTCTCTGAATACCTTGAAGTGTCTACTTTCCAAAATGGGGTCATTTGTGGGGTGTGTTTACTGTCCTCGCATTTTGGGGGGTGCTAATTTGTAAGCACCCCTGTAAAGCCTAAAAGTGCTCATTGGACTTTGGGCCCCTTAGCGCAGTTAGGCTGCAAAAAAGTGCCACACATGTGGTATTGCCGTACTCAAGAGAAGTAGTAGAATGTGTTTTGGGGTGTATTTTTACACATACCCATGCTGGGTGGGAGAAATATCTCTGTAAATGACAATTTTTTCATTTTTTTTACACACAATTGTCCATTTACAGAGTTATTTCTCCCACCCAGCATGGGTATGTGTAAAAATACACCCCAAAACACATTGTACTACTTCTCCCGAGTACGGCGATACCACATGTGTGGCACTTTTTTGCACCCTAACTGCGCTAAAGGGCCCAAAGTCCAATGAGTACCTTTAGGATTTCACAAGTCATTTTGCGGAATTTGATTTCCAGACTACTCCTCATGGTTTAGGGCCCCTAAAATGCCAGGGCAGTATAGGAACCCCACAAATGACCCCATTTTAGAAAGAAGACACCCCAAGGTATTCCGTTAGGAGTATGGTGAGTTCATAGAAGATTTTATTTTTTGTCAAAAGTTAGCGGAAAATTGATTTTTATTGTTTTTTTCACAAAGTGTCATTTTCCACTAACTTGTGACAAAAAATAAAATCTTCTATGAACTCACCATACTCCTAACGGAATACCTTGAGGTGTCTTCTTTCTAAAATGGGGTCATTTGTGGGGTTCCTATACTGCCCTGGCATTTTAGGGGCCCTAAACCGTGAGGAGTAGTCTGGAAATCAAATTCCGCAAAATGACCTGTGAAATCCTAAAGGTACTCATTGGACTTTGGGCCCTTTAGCGCAGTTAGGGTGCAAAAAAGTGCCACACATGTGGTATCGCCGTACTCGGGAGAAGTAGTACAATGTGTTTTGGGGTGTATTTTTACACATACCCATGCTGGGTGGGAGAAATAACTCTGTAAATGGACAATTGTGTGTAAAAAAATCAAAAGATTGTCATTTACAGAGGTATTTCTCCCACCCAGCATGGGTATGTGTAAAAATACACCCCAAAACACATTGTACTACTTCTCCCGAGTATGGCAATACCACATGTGTGGCACTTTTTTGCACCCTAACTGCGCTAAAGGGCCCAAAGTCCAATGAGTACCTTTAGGATTTCACAGGTCATTTTGCGGAATTTGATTTCCAGACTACTCCTCACGGTTTAGGGCCCCTAAAATGCCAGGGCAGTATAGGAACCCCACAAATGACCCCATTTTAGAAAGAAGACACCTCAAGGTATTCCGTTAGGAGTATGGTGAGTTCATAGAAGATTTTATTTTTTGTCACAAGTTAGTGGAAAATGACACTTTGTGAAAAAAACAATAAAAATCAATTTTCCGCTAACTTTTGACAAAAAATAAAATCTTGTATGAACTCACCATACTCCTAACGGAATACCTTTGGGTGTCTTCTTTCTAGAATGGGGTCATTTGTGGGGTTACTATACTGCCCTGGCATTTTAGGGGCCCTAAACCGTGAGGAGTAGTCTTGAAACCAAATGTCGCAAAATGACCTGTGAAATCCTAAAGGTACTCATTGGACTTTGGGCCCCTTAGCGTACTTAGGGTGTAAAAAAGTGCCACACATGTGGTACCGCCGTACTCAGGAGAAGTAGTATAATGTGTTTTGGGGTGTATTTTTACACATACCCATGCTAAGTGGGAGAAATATCTCTGTAAATGACAATTGTTTGATTTGTTTTACACACAATTGACCATTTACATAGAAATTTCTCCCACCCAGCATGGGTATGTGTAAAAATACACCCCAAAACACATTATACTACTTTTCCTGAGTACGGCGGTACCACGTGTGACACTTTTTTGCAGCCTAGGTGCGCTAAGGGGCCCAACGTCCTATTCACGGGTCATTTTGAGGCATTTGTTTTCTAGACTACTCCTCGCGGTTTAGGGCCCCTAAAATGCCAGGGCAGTATAGGAACCCCACAAGTGACCCCATTTTAGAAAGAAGACACCCCAAGGTATTCCGTTAGGTGTATGGCGAGTTCATAGAAGATTTTATTTTTTGTCACAAGTTAGTGAAAAATGACACTTTGTGAAAAAAACCCAATAAAAATCAATTTCCGCTAACTTTTGACAAAAAATAAAATCTTCTATGAACTCGTCATACACCTAACAGAATACCTTGGGGTGTCTTTTTTTCTAAAATGGGGTCACTTGTGGGGTTCCTATACCGCCCTGGCATTTTACAGGCCCAAAACCGTGAGTAGTCTGGAAACCAAATGTCTCAAAATGACTGTTCAGGGGTATAAGCATCTGCAAATTTTGATGACAGGTGGTCTATGAGGGGGCGAATTTTGTGGAACCGGTCATAAGCAGGGTGGCCTTTTAGATGACAGGTTGTATTGGGCCTGATCTGATGGATAGGAGTGCTAGGGGGGTGACAGGAGGTGATTGATGGGTGTCTCAGGGGGTGGTTAGAGGGGAAAATAGATGCAATCAATGCACTGGGGAGGTGATCGGAAGGGGGTCTGAGGGGGATCTGAGGGTTTGGCCGAGTGATCAGGAGCCCACACGGGGCAAATTAGGGCCTGATCTGATGGGTAGGTGTGCTAGGGGGTGACAGGAGGTGATTGATGGGTGTCTCAAGGTGTGATTAGAGGGGGGAATAGATGCAAGCAATGCACTGGCGAGGTGATCAGGGCTGGGGTCTGAGGGCATTCTGAGGGTGTGGGCGGGTGATTGAGTGCCCTAGGGGCAGATAGGGGTCTAATCTGATAGGTAGCAGTGACAGGGGGTGATTGATGGGTAATTAGTGGGTGTTTAGGGTAGAGAACAGATGTGAACACTGCACTTGGGAGGTGATCGGACGTCGGATCTGCGGGCGATCTATTGGTGTGGGTGGGTGATCAGTTTGCCCGCAAGGGGCAGGTTAGGGGCTGATTGATGGGTGGCAGTGACAGGGGGTGATTGATGGGTGGCAGTGACAGGGGGTGATTGATGGGTGATTGACAGGTGATCAGTGGGTTATTACAGGGAAGGACAGATGTAAATAATGCCCTGGCGAATTGATAAGGGGGGGTCTGAGGGCAATCTGAGCGTGTAGGCGGGTGATTGGGTGCCCGCAAGGGGCAGATTAGGGTCTGATCTGATGGGTAACAGTGACAGGTGGTGATAGGGGGTGATTGATGGGTGATTGATGGGTAATTAGTGGGTGTTTAGAGAAGATAACAGATGTAAACAATACATTTGGGAGGTAATCTGACGGCGGGTTTGCGGGCGATCTAATGGTGTGGGTGGGAGATCAGATTGCCCGCAAGGGGCAGGTTAGGGGCTGATTGATGGGTGGCAGTGACAGGGGGTGATTGATGGGTGATAGGTGATTGGCAGGTGATTGACAGGTGATCAGTGGGTTATTACAGGGAAGAACAGATGTAATTAATGCACTGGCGAATTGATAAGGGGGGGTCAGAGGGCAATCTGAGCGTGTTGGCGGGTGATTGGGTGCCCGCAAGGGGCAGATTAGGGTCTGATCTGATGGGTAACAGTGACAGGTGGTGATAGGGGGTGATTGATGGGTGATTGATGGGTAATTAGTGAGTGTTTAGAGGAGAGAATAGATGGAAACACTGCGCTTGGGTGGCGATCTGATGTCGGATCTGCGGGCGATCTATTGGTGTGAGTGGGTGATCAGTTTGCCCGCAAGGGGCAGGTTAGGGGCTGATTGTTGGGTGGCAGTGACAGGGGGTGATTGATGGGTGATAGGTGATTGGCAGGTGATTGACAGGTGATCAGTGGGTTATTACAGGGAAGAACAGATGTAATTAATGCACTGGCGAATTGATAAGGGGGGGTCAGAGGGCAATCTGAGCGTGTTGGCGGGTGATTGGGTGCCCGCAAGGGGCAGATTAGGGTCTGATCTGATAGGTAAAAGTGACAGGTGGTGATAGGGGGTGATTGATGGGTAATTAGTGGGTGTTTAGAGGAGAGAATAGATGTAAACAATGGATTTGGGAGGTGATCTGATGTCGGATCTGCGGGCGATCTATTGGTGTGGGTGGGTGATCAGATTGCCCGCAAGGGGCAGGTTATGGGGCTGATTGTTGGGTGGCAGTGACAGGGGGTGATTGATGGGTGATTGATGGGTGATTGACGGGTGATTGACAGGTTATCAGGGAAGATAGATGCATACAGTACACAGGGGGGGGGAGGGTCTGGGGGGGGGGTCTGGGGAGAATCTGAGGGGTGGGGGGGTGATCAGGAGGGGGCAGGGGGCAGGGGGGGATATAAAAAAAAAATAGCGTTGACAGATAGTGACAGGGAGTGATTGATGGGTTATTAGGGGGGTGATTGGGTGCAAACAGGGGTCTGGGGTGTGGGCAGGGGGGGGTCTGAGGGGTGCTGTGGGCGATCAGTGGGCGGGGGGGGGCAGATCAGTGTGTTTGGGTGCAGACTAGGGTGGCTGCAGCCTGCCCTGGTGGTCCCTCGGACACTGGGACCACCAGGGCAGGAGGCAGCCTGTATAATACACTTTGTATACATTACAAAGTGTATTATACACTTTGTATGCGGCGATCGCGGGGTTAACATCCCGCCGGCGCTTCCGTATGGCCGGCGGGATGTTACGGCGGGTGGGCGGAGCCAGTTGCCGGGGGAAGCGCGCGTCATCAATGACGCGATCGCTCCCCCGGCATGCCTAAAGGACGCGCCGCCTGAAGGCGTATTGCGGTCCTTTAGGCGTCCACTTTGCCGCCGCCCATGGGCTGTGGGCGGTCAGCAAGTGGTTAATCAGAAAGCATCAGAAAGCATTTATTCTTGTCTCACTGTCTTTGTGAGTCCCCTTGGTGTAATGCTGGATACAAACGGTGCGTTCCCGCACTCGATTTCCCGCTCGATTCGTTTATTTCCAACATGTTCGATTTGCATTTCGATGGATTGTTAGGTCGATTTGGCATACTTTACATGCGAATCGACCTAACGATCCATCGAAATGCAAATCGGACATGTTAGAAATAAACAAATTGGCGGGAATCGAGCAGGAAATTGAGTGCGGGAACGCACCGTGTGTATCCAGCATAAGAGAAGGCTTTGTTTACATTTCTCACTTGATACAATTAAACACTAGATAACATTATGTAGTTTCGGAAGCGGCCAGCTCTTGCTGGAAGGGAAGCTTCTAAAGCCTGTGTTAACCCTTTGAATGCAGTTCTAGTAAAAAAAAAATGCTGGTTGTATATAATATGCTGTAAATAATCTATTAGAGCAAAGTAGAAATGCTGGGCTTCATTCTGCTTTATTTCTATCTAACCAATCTATTCAGCTGCCAGATAGATTACCATCTTCAATTTATATTTTTTGTGTATAGGTTTTATAATAAAAATGTAATCATTACAGTTTTTTGCCCTTGTTACCTGATTATTCGAATCCATGCTAGAACTCTCTGTTCTCAAGAAGAGACACTACCATTACTGCATTGGCCTCAATTCACTAAGCTTAACTCCTGTCTTTAATAACTCTTCTGAGCTGTTTTACAGTTATCACAATTATATCACCAGGGCTGTGGAGTCAGTCCAAAAATCCACCGACTCCGACTCCTCAGTTTAGGATTCCACCGACTCCGACTCCTCGACTCCGACTCCTCTCATTTGCATATTACAATTTTGTTGATTAAAAGTATGCAACATGAAATTCGTCTCTTAACTGCCAACGCTTAGGAGTTTTACAAGACAACTGAAGTGAGAAGGATATGTAGACTACTATATTTATTCCCTTTAGACTAAAACTAGTCCTTGGTAAGAGTACTTGTAAAAGGTACAAACCGGAACAAAAAACATCTATCAGGCCCTAGGCAATGTAAGTGTGGGTACATGTAAGAATGATGTGCAGGTACTCTGCAGGGTAATGAGGAGATTCTTCCTCTATTACACATTCTTCATGCACAATCTGAACAAGGTTTATGGGTGACAGACAACACCTCTCTGTTCAATGTGCACAACATTCTCAGTGGATTCCCTGCAGCTCTGAGGGGAGTGCATATGTAGAGTATAGTACTACTGTGTAACAAAGTAAACCTGAGACAGATGAAATTAAAGTTTTATACATACCTGGGGCTTCCTCCAGCCGCCTTCAGGATAATCAGTCCCTCATTGTCCTCCTCCACCACCTGGATCTTCTGCTATGAGTCCAGGTACTTGAGTCAGTCGGGCGTAGTGCGCATGCACACACTCCGCCGCCAGGAGCATACTACACCTGTGCAGCACTATTGCGCAGGTGCAGAACGCTCCTGGCTGTGGGAGCGGCATGCAGCCGGACAGCGCTGACTGGCTGATTTACCAGGACTCATAGCAGAAGATCCAGGTGGTGGAGGAGGACAGCGAGGGACTGATTAGCCTGAAGGGGGCTGGAAGAAGCCCCAGGTATGTATAACACTTTTCTTTCATCCGTCTCAGGTACCCTTTAATTTGTAGTCACCAAACCAAATTTTAAACGACATATCAAATGATTTGATTTCATCAGCAAAGGAAGTGCATACATTTGCATAAACCAGCATCAATGCAGAATTATTTCCATCTCATTGACCATCTCTATTAGTGACACAGCTACACATCAGGCTTTATTCTTACAGCATAGATGTTATTTAGTATATATAAGAGATTCCTGTGTACACATCATATATACAGTCACAATCAGATATGTATATCTGACCTTAAAAATACGAGGACTGCTTTATTGAAGCAGCACAAGTAACTAATTTTGATTGGTTTATTTCATTTTGTGGACTAAGCACAGCTATTACTGTATATATACCGTATATATACATTATTTTTAATGTCTATTATCTGAGAAATACAACATTTTATCATATTTTCTATTTTAATTACAGTTACAAATTTATTAGGAGTCGGAGTCGGTGCATTTTTTCCCGACTCCGACTCCAGGCACCCAAAATTGCCCGACTCCACGACCCCGACTCCACAGCCCTGTATATCACCATGGTGATAACTGTAAAACAGCTCAGAAGAGTTATTAAAGACAGGAGTTAAGCTTAGTGAATTGAGGCCGTCTTATTTTTATAAACTGTTGATTTGTTAGCTAGGTTGAAAAGAACCGTATTCCTATTTTAGGAATAGCTAGCCAAGGTCTGTCCCCCTCGTGCAATCTGGAGAGTGATGGCAGCAAATTACCTTGATTTCCAGCATGAAATTGATAACTGTATTTTAACGATTGTATGTACAATTGAGATTGTATCATGTATGGGCACAACATTCCAAACCTCAAGTGATATTGACGCAAAAAAAACCAACGTAATGATAAACTTTGTGTGTAGTACGGATAATTGATAAAACATTAGTAGCAAAGAAAAGAATCTCATATTTCAATTTTCAGTTATATAGTTTTTATTTTTTTCTAATATTTGCAATTTAAAAACTACACTCTGTATTTAAAGGGACTCCGAGCAGTGCCTGTGGGTATGCCTTTAACCTCCTTGCCGGTTTTCCCGACCTGAGCTCGGGGTAGAAAAAAGAAGCTATTAGCGGTGATCCCGAGCTCAGGTCGGGGTATGCATTGCAGAGCTTTACTTGTGGTTGTGGAGTCCCACACACGATCTCGCTGCGCAGCAGGACTCCAGCCTCTCTCCCCTGCAGTGTGGGGTCTATCCCTGGCCGCCGGGATCCCCCATGTCCCCGCTATTCTTCCGGGGACCCGGCAGCCAGTTGGAGCAGCGCAGCCGTGGTGGTGGCAGCAGAGCGGTGGTGGCAGCGTGACGTCATCAGGGGCGGGGCTAATATTGAAAACTAACTTCTCTATATTAGAGAAATATAGAGACGTTCGTTTATATGTATATTAGCGCCATCTTGTGGGCAAAGAGAAACCTGCAGCACAGGAGCCCAGGAAGGTACATTTTTTTTTTATTTTGCTGCAGATCTCCCTGCCAGAATGATTTTTTTCAGGTTTTAGGGTCTGAAAGAGTGGAAAAAAATTGCACCGCTTTTAGACCCTAAAATCTGGAAAAAATCAGACCGCCAAGGAGGTTAAGCATACCCACAACTAATTAATTGTATCATCACACCTACCAGCATGATGTTTGTAATTATATCACCCTGGGTTCCTTGTATTTCATTGCATTGGGCTGAATGGAGCTGCCGACATTGGGGAAAAAGTCGTCCTGTGTAATAAAATGCTGGACTCCAAAAAGTGCAGAAACTATGGAAAGATGCATATCATTTTAAAGCTCTCTTTCTCCTTTTTCCAATGATATATAAACTGCCGCCCTTGGCCTTTTAGTTTTCGCTATTTTCGTGATCAAAATTGCTGCGGTCGCGAAAATAGTGAAAACTAAAAGGCATAGGGTGCCGGTTTATATATCATTGGAAAGAGCAGAAAGAGAGCTTCAAAATGATATGCATTTTTCCATAGTTTCTGCACTGCTTGGAGTCCCTTTAACCACTTCCCCTCCCCCGGAACAAACAACTACGTCCCTGCAAAATCCCATATCTCCGTGCAGAGACATAGCTACTAGGTCCCTTCCTGCTTGCCTCCCCCCACGCGCTCCTGCGATCATTGCCGCCATCATTCGTTAGCCGGGGGATCAATGAATGGGTTTCCCGTTCATTGATCTAAGTCCTCGTGTGAATAACCGCAGCGGTCTATTAGACGGCGCCGCCATTCCCCAAACCGTTACTTACACATCCACGCATTACTTCCTCTTTGCGTAATAATACTATGCATACAGGATTTATGCACAAGGACATCTTGTGGCCAAATAGTAAAATTACATCTACATATTTTTTCATTAAAAGATATTTACTAACATCTAAAATGAACCCCTTACCTCCCACACACCCTAATTTTTTAAAATAAAATAAAAAAAAAAAAAGAAGAAAAAAAAAAAGATACATAAATAGTTACCTTAGGGACGGACATTTTTTTAATATGTATGTCGGTTGACTTCCGGTTCCGGCGCCCGCATGGCAGGATGCAGCTAAGTGTGCTCTCCAGCCCGGCTCTTCATAAACAGGCTGTTTAGCCACCACACGCCCGGCAGATTTGCTCACCGGGTGGCCCACAATCCCGCCACAGCGTGAGGCTCTTGGATGAACAAATTCCTCCGCAAAACTCAGCGCAGCCAAGAAGCAGCCGTGACCCACCCCACCTAGATGGCGAACACTCGCAACTCTACCCGCAAGGGAAAACAACAGAAGGAACCTTCTGATCAGGAATGGGACTCAGACAGTGCCGATAGCAGAGCAAAGAAGCCGGTAAGCAAAATTAACAACAAAACACTAGCGATTGAGGTGGCCAAAAAGATTGCTCCGGAGCTGACTGAGATAGTGGAGACAGCAGTCACGTGCTCGCTGGCTTCCATTAAAAAACAGTTGCAGGCCCACACAGAGCGCCATGAGGAAGCTGAAAGTTGTATTAAACGCTGCAAGCACAGTCTTGACACTCACAGCTCCAGACTCATAGAGCTCTAACAACAGAATAGAGACTTTATGTATAAGATTGAGGATTTGGAGAACAGATCACGCTGCAACAATCTCAGAATTGTAGGCCTTCCAGAAACCTATAAGCCCAGTGATTTCGTTTCATTCTGTGAGAAAGATCTGCCATCACTACTAGGTCTTGACATAACCTGTAAGACTGAGCGAGCACACAGAGTTGGCCCACAGCGTTCTCCAGACCAACAGATGAGACCAAGATTGATTATGGTGCGCTACTTAGTTTTCCCTGACAAAATGAAACTTCTAAATGCGTTTAAATCCAGAAAGGAGCCCCTCATGTTAGAGAACATTGAATTGCGTATCATTAATGATTATTCGACTGATGTGACAAGACACCGGCAAACTTAACACCACATGCTCTCTGCTTATCGATAAAGGCATCAGATTTGCCCTTCTGTACCCAGCCACCCTGAGATCAAAATGGGGAACTTAAGTATTTTCAGGATCCCAAGGAAGCTAGCACCTAGATTAGAAAAATGGGTCTCGCTCCACACCACGTGGCTCTCCTGGCCAGCAAACCCCACCACGCTAATAGCTTTATAACTGCTTTAATGATGGCCACAGCAGGAAATCTATCTACACTGATCTGTTGTATTTTACTTAGGTCTGCTTCAGTTTTCTAAAACGTACAGGGACTTTAGAATCACAATGGAGCTGATGGGGTATCACGGCGAAGTCCTGTCTAAGTGGGGAAGAAGTGAAGTCCTTGCACGGAAAGCTCTGTCCCCAGAAACTGGAACTCTAGATTGCAGGCGCACGATTTAGTGAGCCAGATGTTAGATAAGTTACAGCTTTCATCTTTAATCATAGTTGGGCCTAACAGCCCGTGCACTAAAATAAAATAATCATAAATCACCGGGCCCACATGGGTACACGTCCGAATTTTATAAACTGATTTGTAAAGAAATATCCCCTACTTTAGCCAGGATTTATAATGATGATCTTTTAGAAAAACCACTCCCCCCCTCTTTTAATGATGCTTACATTAAACTGATCCATAAAAAAAGGAAAAAACCCTTTAAACCAAGGATCTTACCGTCCAATATCGCTCACAAACCAAGATATGAAAATTCTAACTAAAATTATGGTCGATAAGCTAGCAATTTTCCTACCCAAATTAATTGGCACAATCAAGTGGGCTTTGTTAAGGGAAGAGCCGCAGTCTCCAATTTTAGAAAGATACTAGCCATTTTAGAGCAAGTGAAAGCATATCCCACAACCTATAAAAATTGTGCTTTACTTTCCCTCGACGCTGAAAAAGCGTTTGACGCAATTGATTGGTCATGGCTGGAGGAGGTCTTAACAAAAATGGACTTTCAGGGTCCCTTCCTAAATCTTTATAAATCAATTTATTATACCCCAACAGCCAGATTAAATACTCCTGGCTTTCTCTCTTCCCCTAGTAGACTAGCACGGGGCACGCGTCAAGGCTGCCCCCTATCGCTCCTTCTCTTTAATATTGCCTTAGAACCTCTTGCCCGAATCCTAGAACAGATCAACCCAGGCATTGTAATAGCTGGGCATAAGCTTACCCAATTGCTATTTGCAGATGACATACTCATGCTACTCAGTGATCCTATAACAGCTCCCCTCAATTTTTCAATTGATAAAAGATATAGGCCTGGAATCAGGATTTAAAGTTAATGAAAATAAAAGTGAACTACTATATCTTTCCCGCAAAGCAGACATACCAGAGGCTGCTAAACTACCAGTTAGGTTGGCGACCCAACAAATTACATATTTAGGAATCCATATTGGAAAAAAAACCCGACTTCCCTCTATGATCTAAACTACCCTCCTTTAATTAAGTTCATTGCTGAACAGCTACATAGATGGAGCAACCTTCCTATAGGGTTTATGGGAAGGGCAGCCCTAATTAAGATGATAAGTTTTGGTCGGTTGTTGTACCCCATGCAAATGCTACCTCTACTCATCAAACATAAAGATATCAAAGTGCTAAATAAAGCCTTCACCACTTTTGTATGGAAATCAAGACGGGCCAGAATCAAACTTGCGCGACTACAATTACCCAAAGACCTAGGTGGACTGAATATACAGTACCAGTACCTGACGTGAGGCGCCATAACCTAGCCTGCCTTTTTCGACACACTAGAGACTGGCTCTCTTCCACTTCCTATTACTCTAACACACTATTAGAGACAGATATAGCAGCTCCTTGGTCTTTAGTAGGTCTGTTACACTCAAATTAGGCTGCTATGCCCACTCGCCTTAGATATCATGCACTTTTCAAAGATACTGTGGTCACTTGGAAGGAGGTCCGCAAACTATTTAAACTCCCCTGGCGCATTTCCAAATACATGACTTTGAATGGCAACCCAGCTTTCTCCGCAGCCAAATACCATAATATGTTCATAAAGTGGGAACAGAAGGGGATTATTAGACTAGGCAATCTTTTGGATCTTGAGCATCATAGATGGCACACTTTGCGTGAACTCAAAATCAAATACAATATCCCGGAAAAGCATTACTTAGCACTAGCACAAGTCAGGTCATATGTCTACAGTCATTTGAAAGACATAGGCTCTATTGCCAGAATTCTAGATTGACAGGTTTGTCAAACCAGGCCCTGAGAGAACGTCACTATCCAACATTCAGTCGGACCTCCTTTGAATTAGATCACATCTTTCTATCCTAAATATGAAACCATGGGGCAAATTCTTCAACTACCATCAATTGGAAAAAAAAATAATAGAGGTTAATCTATTTCGTAAACTGATAATTAATGAAACCTGGAGAGGATCACATATTACTATGCTATATTTTGCAAAATATGCATTTAATATAAAACATAAAACTCCCCCGGCTGGATATCGGGGGGCATGTCCAAAATGTGGTCTACAGGACAAAGATATGGTCCACGGCCTTTGGTCTTGTCCCCAGATCGCCACCTACTGGGATGCAGTTATGATTTTTGTTAATGTATGTGGAAAGACTTTTCAGAAAAATCCATTGCTGTGCTTATTTAACCATGAATAAAATACAGCCCCATCAGCTGTAACATCACCCAAACCTTCTGATTTAACCCATCTTATAATAATTGCAGCACGTAAAACAATCTATAATCGTTGGATTTACCCAACATCTCCCACTGTCTGGGATCTACAAGAGGAACTCTCTCAATTACTTGCAATGGACAGGCTAGAAGCCCTACTGCATAAGGAAAAGAAAACCCAAATTCTTCTTTAAAAAATGGAGGCCCTTTATCAAGCACACCTTTGTGGGAACAAGTCTCCCATGATTATATGTCTCCATTCCGAATAAACTCTTGGTATTGCAAAGCGGAACTTTCAGGCACGCTGGGAAAACTAAAAATACTGTGAATAGATAACGCAGTCTCATAAATACCTGAGCATAACGGTGTTTAATGCGACCATTGAGATTCCTACATTGCCAAAGGTTGTACTATGCTGTGTGGGGTTACCTATATCACACAGAGGAACATCAAGGTGGGAGGGAATGGGAAGGGGGTGGGGGGAGAGGATAATTCGGATTAGAGAGATAATGTGTTACCAACTTAGAAATTCTTATTATATTCACTCTTTCTAACTTGTACTTTTATACATGGTTATACTTATGTAAAGTTGAAAAAAGTCAATAAAATGTGTTTCAAAAAAAATATATATGTCAAGAGGGTATATTACTGTTAATTTATAAAGTAGGGGCCTTTTTAATTAGGGATAGATGCAAAAACTGAAAACAATGCAACTTTATTTCCAAATATAATATTGGAGCCATACATTGTACTAGGTAAACATTTTAAAGATTGCAATAACCGGGACAAATGGGCAAATAAAATGTGTGGGTTTTAATCACGGGAGCATATATTATTTTAAAACTATAATGGCCAAAAACGGAGAAATTATTTTTTTCCATTTTTTTCTTCTTTTTCCTGTTAAAATGCGGTTAGAATAAAAATTCTTAGAAAAAAGTATCCCCCAAAGAAAGCCTAATTGGTGGCGAAAAAAAAACAAGCTATAGATTGCTTTGTTGTGATAAGTAGTAGTAAAGTTATAGGCGAATGAATAGAAGCGCTGACAGGTGAAAACTGCTGTTCAGTATTTCAGAAAATAGCATGGCTCTGACTAAATTAGTTGGAGAGCTCAGAGAAGCTCATTTGCATTGATAACAAGTGAAGTTTCTTAACTCTTCCTGTACTGGAAACAAGGAGAATCTTTTCTTTGTTACTGATGTTCTATTTCTCAAGGTGGGTACACACATCAGATAAGTCTTTGGAAAATGAAAGATCACAGATCTATTCCTGCAAAAGGCATTCATAGTCTATGATATCTGCAAATCTCATACACACCGTGTTTAACGGACAATCATCTGCAGATCACATCCACCAGGATGGATCTTCAGATAAATGTCTGTTAAACAAGGTGTGTATGAGATCTCCAGATATCATAGACTATTAGGGTCCGTTCACATCTAAAACCGCAAAACACCGGCGATTACCGCCAGCGTTTTGCGGGAGTGATTGTCCCGCGATTAACGTGGAAAAAAATCACTGGACACTGCGGCGGTTTTGGAGCGATCGCGATTAGCGGTGCTATGCATGCTAATCGCGATCGCAAATCGCTGGCAAACCGCTGCATGTAACACGTTTGCGGTCAACATGTTGTAGCGTTTTTTTAAAAAAATGCTAACGGTTTGCCTTGAGCGGGAATCACGCGATCCCTGCTCAAGTGAGAACGGGCCCTAAATGCATTTTGCAGAAACAGATCTTTTGCAGGAACTGATCTTTTGCATGTGTACAGCATCTTTGTGTGCAGCATCTTGCAAAGATTTTTATCTGATGGGGAGTTCAGCTCTATAGAATAGACTGTGTAGAGTATGCTCTCATACTACATGAACAACAACAACAAATAACATTTGTAGAGCGCTTTTCTCCCATAGGACTCAAAGCGCATAAGCATGGCTCCGACCATAGTGGTACAGAGGAAGAATTTTATAAGTCCGGAAATGCCAGGCTAAACAGTTGGCTTTTCAGTCTGGATTTGAATAGCTCCAGGGATGGTGCTGTCTTTACTGGGTGTGGCAGGGAGTTCCAAAGAGTAGGGGCAGCATGACAGAAGGCTCTATCTCCAGATGAACTTGCTGATCTGAGGTTGTGAGAGGTGTGATGCAGCTTCAGCAAGTCCTTCATGTATCCAGGGCCCAGATTGTGCAGGGATTTAAATGTCAGCAGTCCAATCTTGAAGAGTATTCTCCATTCTACTGGTAGCCAGTGCAGTGAGTGAAGGATCGGTGTAATGTGACAGTGGCGAGGCTGGTTTGTTAGCAATCTGGCAGCAGCATTCTGCACTAATTGCAGGAGACGCAGGTCCTTTTTGGGGAGGCCAGCATAAAGGGCATTGCAATAATCCAGCCATGATGTGATGAAGGCGTGAACTAGGTTTGGAAGATCCTCTGGGGGAATCAGATGTTTAATCTTTGCAATGTTCTTCAGATGAAAGTAGGAAGATTTAACTACAGATGAAATTTGGTTTCTGAAACTTAAATCCCCATCGATTAGTACGCCAAGGATGCGCACAAGGTTGGAGCGGTTTATGTCTGAATTCCCAATCCTAATTGGTGTTGCTTTAGGATAGAGCTGTTTTGATGGCGAGCACTGGCTTTGGACAAAGAGGACCTCAGTTTTGTCAGCATTCAGTTTCAACCAGTTATCATTCATCCATGCCTGTAGCTCAGCTAAGCAAGAGTTTATTTTTGGAGTAGGGTCTGTTCCACCAGGTTTGAAGGACAGGTATAGCTGTGTGTCATCGTCGTAGCAGTGGTACGTCAGGCCATGTCGTTGGATAAGTGTACCGAGTGGCAACATGTAGATTGCAAACAGCAGAGGGGATAGGATTGATCCGTGTGGCACTCCGAATTGTAGAGGTGCAGGTTTGGACATTATAGGTCCTAGGGATACTCTCTGTGTTCTGTCAGTCAGGAATGATCTGAACCACTGGAGAACTGATCCACTGATGCCACAGTACTCCTGCAGTCTGTTAAGCAGGATTTCATGGTCAACTGTATCAAAAGCCGCTGAGAGATCCAACAGGATTAGGATGGAACATTCCCCTCTGTCCCTTGCCATGAGCAGATCGTTGCAGACTTGGATGAGGGCTGTTTCACAGCAGTGGTGTTTCTTAAAGCCAGATTGTAGAGGGTCCAGGATGTTGTTTACTGACAACCTGGTTTCAAGTAGCAGATAGACAGCCTTTTCAATAACTTTACCTAAGAAGGGGAGGTTGGAGACAGGTCTGTAGCTGCTCATTGCATCTGGATCCATGGAAGGTTTTTTAAGAAGGGGCTTGATGATTCCTTCTTTTAATGAGGTAGGAAACCTCCCTGCTTGCAGAGAGCAATTTACTATTTTGTGAAATGCTGGGCCAAGCAGGTCAGGACATTTCAGCATATGTTTAGTTGGTCCAGGGTCCAGGTCGCAGGTTGTCTGGCGGAGGATGTCTGAGATCTCTTCCTCACTAATACTTTTGAAGTCAGTCCAGGGTGTTAGGTTGTTTTTGCAGCTATTTCCAGAAGTTGCATGAATCTTGGGTGCTGTGGACTGAATGAGAGACCGAATAGAGGATACTTTGTCAGCAAAGTAGCACGCAAATTTCTCACATAGCTCCTTTGAGGGAGTTATAGTAGGCTTTAGGCAGGATGGGTTACATAGTCTATCAACTGTGCGGAATCGCTGGGCTGGTCTGTTGGCGGCCTTTGGGATCTCCTGTGATAGGTAGGAGGATTTTTTTTTGGGTGATCGCTTTTTAGTAGCTTTCCAGGTGAGAGACAAGGGTGTGTTTATCTTTTGGATTCTGAGATTTTCGCCACTTCCTTTCTAGTCTGCGCATTTCTTTCTTTAGGTCCTTTAGTGAGCTGTCAAACCACCGTGCATGGTGAAGTGGTGTAGACCGTTTAATGCGAACTGGAGCAAGGGCGTCATAGGCAGATGACACTGCATGGTTGTACATCAGGACCATGGAGTCTGGGTCTGCGCAATGATTGGTTAATGCGTCGAAGTTGAGGATATTCTGAACGTGCTGGGGTGAGACATCTTTCAGAGAACGGTATTTTATGAGTTCTTTCCCTCTGTGTTTTATCGCTGGTGCTGTCAGAGAGAAGTGGATGGTGTGGTGGTCAGACCATACCACTGGGTTTATATCCATGTGTGATATTAAAAGCCCACAATGAAATATAAGATCCAGGGTGTGCCATTTCTTGTGGGTGGTGAGGTAGACAGCCTGAGAGAAACCCAGCTCACTCATTATGAGAAGTAGTTCACTTCCTAGGCGTGAGGAGTGATCTTCCACCCATGCATTAAAATCTCCCAGAATGATCCATCTAGGGTGTTCCACTGTAAGGCAGGATGAGAGTTCAGAGATTTCTTTAAGAAAGGCTGGACCATTTTTTGGGGGGCAGTATATGAGCAATATGTTGATGTTTACTTCTGCTGACAGTTGGGCTGCAAGACATTCAAAGGTTTCAGTGGGGCCTATGGCCAGGGGCCTTATGTTCAAAGAGGATCTGAAGCATATGGCAACACCCCCACCCTTGCGGACTTGTCTCTCACAGTGTAAGACTGAATAATTGGACGGCACGGTTGCTTCAAGAGTTGGGCCTGCATGTTTCCCCTGCCAGGTCTCTGTCAAAAAGGTTAAATCAGAGAGCTCTATTAGGTCATGTATAGTTGTAGTCTTATTATTTATCGATCTGGCATTGCAGAGTGTGGCTGTGATTGAGCTTTGCTGGGGACAGCTAGGTTTTTTAGGCTTCACTGTCAAACTTGTTATCCTTTGCCTGGTGTGGCTTCCCTGGTGTTTATTTTTGGATCCACTACCTCTCCGTCCCCTTCTGCATTTCCTGAGTATCCCAAAGGATTTTAAGAGGAGAGCTAGTGAGGTGTTAATTTGTAATTGATCCTTGAGAGGGCAGGCAGAGAAAAGGTCCTTTGATGAGTATTTGTATGTTGACATTAGAGACAATAGACTTGTTCAGATAGCTTTTTCTTCTGGAATCATGCTGAGATCAAAGGGGATCTGTGCAAGATGCTTTCATTCCTACACAGAGTTGGATCATAGATTTATTTTAAGTAAAGTTCCTTGTTTTAGAGTTAGATGATAAATGATAAAATAAATGTGGAAAATAGTCACTTGGTGCATATGCCTTGGATAAAGGATTACTCACAGGTTGGAGTGAGGGCAATCACAGAGAGGTTGAAGGTCTTGTTTCAGGTCAGCTGTTAGAGAGCTTGGTGTGTTCAGGAATGGAAGGTTTCATGTAGGATTTCAATCCAGTTTAAATCTCTGCCATCCAAAGTAATCCGATTGTTCTGGCTGGTTGTAGTTGTAGCCTTAGTCTTGATGGGTGGAATTCCTCTGTATTTTGGGTCCAGTTTCAGCACAAATGGGTTTAAAGGTATGGAAATCTGAGACAGGGTCTGGAGCAGCTTAAGAGAGCTGCAGCCCGGCTGGGCACGCTCAGTAGTAAAGGGGGTAAAATTGGTCTGTGACCTTTCATTTTCCAAAGACTTTTATCTGATGTGTGTACCCACCTTTAGCTCAGTGACAGGCAAACTTGGCTCTCCAGCTGTTAAGGAACTGCTAGTGCCACAATGCATTGCAGGAGTCGGACAGCCAGAGTCCTGATTCATAAAAGGCAAATGCATTGTGAGACTTGTAGTTCCTTAACAGCTGGAGAGCCAAGTTTGCCTATCACTGTCTTAGCTGTACTACAGGGTGGGCTATTTACAGTGGCTTGCAAAAGTATTTGGCCCCCTTGAAGTTTTCCACATTTTGTCATATTACTGCCACAAACATGAATCAATTTTATTGAAATTCCACGTGAAAGACCAATACAAAGTGGTGTACACATGAGAAGTGGAACGAAAATCATACATGATTCCAAACATTTTTTACAAATAAATAACTGCAAAGTGGGGTGTGCGTAATTATTCAGCCCTCTTTGGTCTCAGTGCAGTAAGTTGCCCATAGACATTGCATGATGAGTGCTAATGACTAAATAGAGTGCACCTGTGTGTAATCTAATGTCGGTACAAATACAGCTGCTCTGTGACGGCCTCAGAGGTTGTCTAAGAGAATATTGGGAGCAACACACCATGAAGTCCAAAGAACACACCAGACAGGTCAGGGATAAAGTTATTGAGAAATTTAAAGCAGGCTTAGGTTACAAAAAGATTTCCACAGCCTTGAACATCCCACAAAGCACTGTTCAAGTGATCATTCAGAAATGGAAGGAGTATGGTACAACTGTAAACCTACCAAGACAAGGCCGTCCACCTAAACTCACAGGCCGAACAAGGAAAGCGATGATCAGAAATGCAGTCAAGAGGCCCATGGTGACTCTGGACGAACTGCAGAAGTCTACAGCTCAGGTGGGGGAATCTGTCCATAGGACAACTATTAGTCATGCACTGCACAAAGTTGGCTTTTATTGAAGAGTGGCAAGAAGAAAGCCAATGTTAACAGAACAGCATAAGACGCCCCGTTTGCAGTTTGCCACAAGCCATGTGGGGGACACAGCAAACATGTGGAAGAAGGTGCTCTGGTCAGATGAGACCAAAATGGAACTTTTTGGCCAAAATGCAAAACGCTATTTGTGGCCGAAAACTAACACTGCACATCACTCTGAACACACCATCCCCACTGTCAAATAAGGTGGTGGCAGCATCATGCTCTGGTGGTGCTTCTCTTCAGTAGGGACAGGGAAGCTGGTCAGAGTTGATGGGAAGATGGGTGGAGCCAAATACAGAGCATTCTTGAAAGAAAACCTCTTGGAGTCTGTAAAAGACTTGAGGCTGGGGCGGAGGTTCACCTTCCAGCAGGACAACGACCCTAAACTTAAAGCCAAGGCAACAATGGAATGGTTTAAAACAAAATATATCCATGTGTTAGAATGGCCCAGTCAAAGTCCAGATCTAAATCCAATCGAGAATCTGTGGCAAGATCTGAAAACTGCTGTTCACAAACACTGTCCATCTAATCTGACTGAGCTGTAGCAGTTTTGCAAATTAGAATGGGCAAGTATTTCAGTCTCTAGATGTGCAAAGCTGGTAGAGACATAGCCTAAAAGACTGGCAGCTGAAATTGCAGCAAAAGGTGATCCTACAAAGTATTGACTCGGGGCTGAATAGTTATGCACACCTCACTTTGCAGTTATTTATTTGTAAATGTTTGGAATCATGTATGATTTTCATTCCACTTCTCACGTGTACACCACTTTGTATTGGTCTTCCATGTGGAATTCCAATAAAATTGATTCATGTTTGTGGCAGTAATGTGACAAAATGTGGAAAACTTCAAGGGGGCCGAAAACTTTTGCAAGCCACTGTATATGGATACACCTTAATAAAATGGGAATGGTTGGTGATATCAACTTCCTGTTTGTGGCACATTAGTATATGTGAGGGGGGAAACTTTTCAAGATGGGTGGTGAACATGGCGGCCATTTTGAATCCAATTTTTGTTTTTTCAATAGGAAGAGGGTCATGCGACTAGGGATGGCCCAGCATGTGATCAGGCTATGAAGGGAGTCATTACTTCGTCTATTTCTTTATGGGAAAAGGACATCAAGATAAAATATTTCCAAGTTTTGAAAAAGCTTTTGGTTTTCTTGTCCTTATATATCATGGCCTCCAATTTACCTGGTCTAAAAAGATGATGTAGCTCTTCATTTACATCCCACACTGCGGGAGCACTGGGATAAATCCATTTATTGAATGACTTTACGAGCTGCCAGTAATATGAGATGTGCTAGTTTGCTTGGAGAGTCCTATTTCTGTTTCGTGTCTGAAGCTGGTAATTTCGGAAGGACATAATGAAACAAGCACAACAAAGGATCAATCTCTGGTTTATACTGTCTTTCCCCGAAAATAAGACAGTGTCTTATATTATATATCTTTTGCACCGAAAGATGTGCTAGGGCTTATTTTCAGGGGATGTCTTATATTTCTATTAACACACATGTTCCTGTGCTGTGTCCTCCTGATCTCACCCACTGTGACACCTTTTCCTCTGCTGGATCCACCTCTTGTGTGCCACTTTTTCCCCTTTGTACCTTTAGTCAGGGATGAGCAGAAACTATGCCAGTGCGAATTTACGCATCGTAGTTCATATCTACGCATCGTAGTTGAAGTTTCAAAACTACGCCTACGAATTTACACGTAGCTAAGTACCGCTGCGCGTAGCTTATGCCCACTATGCATAGTTAACATGTGTTTTGCGTAGTGAACTACGAATGCGTTACTCGCGTCTAATTTTCCAAGTGCGATTGTATACTTACAAATTTACGCATTGGAAAGGGGAATGTACGCATAGAAGAGTTCCCAGTATAGGCATTTCAAGAGGAAATAATACGTAAAATTTTCTGCAGACGGGCATAAGCATCACGAGTATCTTCTTCAGAAAAAATGTATTCTGAAGAAGACACCCGTGAGTGTTGAAACAGGTCAATGGGATTGACTGGGGCGCCCCATAAGATCCAATTGGAAGTTTGACTCTGTATGGAATAGGGTGCATCACATATGCACATCTACATCTACATCTGAGGACAGCCGAAGCGCGACTGGAGCGCAAGGAAGTGAGCCGTGGCACGCAAGGAAGTTCCTGAACAGCGTGATCCCTGAACCGGAAGCACTAGTGGTGAGTGCAGCGGGGAGGATTGCAGCAAAGTGGACGCCACAGGTTGCCGCGTAGCGTCGCACTTAACGGTGTGAAGCGGCTGAAGACCGACACCGGAGCGGCCAGATCGTGTGTATCCCAAACAGCTGAGTCCGTGAGTAATACATGCTGTGCCCTCATAACGGAGTACTGGAGCTTGGTGTGAGGGACTTAGAGTGAGCAAACGGCTACTGTATCTAAGTGTACACATTGTTTTCGCCATAGCCACCCTCTAACAGCACACTTAAGGACAATTCTGGGGATGTACGTTTAGTGGCCATTTTTTCTTGTCACAGCTACGTTTAGCATTTTATGCATAATAGGACAATCAGATGTAATCCGGAGGAGTGGATAACCATCTGATCTATTTATATATGAATCTCCTTATGGATTGATTGGGAAAGACCCACCAAAATGTATTCTACAACTCTTCACGGTTTAAATGATACCACGTGTCTCATTTAGTATCAAACTGGTGGTGCACTCTCCACAAATACACTGGCCGTTTATAAAAGTCCAGTTCTCATTAAGTGGTTTAATTTTACAGAACCACATGAACTCCACATGCAGACAGCCTGTTTCTGACTTTTGGTCCTCCTCAGTGCATGGCAGGGATTGATATGGCTCTATGGGATAGGGCTGGGACCAGTACAACACAGTAACTAAGCAGCTTGGGATGACCCAAAACCACAATGAGAGTATAGGGGTCTAAAACAGACCAAAAAGCCCTCCTACTAAAAAGCAATGCTTAGGTTGGTTTGTCTTCTTAAAAAAGTCCAAAACAGGCTGTTTGCATGTGGGGTTGATGTGGCTCTGTAAAATTTAAAGCTATAGGCTTGCTAGACATCATAGGTTCTGGATGCTAGCCTGGCTTTCAGGGGCATAAAGAGATAAGTTGCATACAGTGGTTTGCAAAAAAGTATTCAGCCCCCTTAAAGTTTCGCACATTTTGTCATATTACTGCTACAAACATGAATCAATTTTATTGGAATTCCACGTGAAAGACCAATACAAAGTGGTGTACACGTGAGAAGTGGAACGAAAATCATACACGATTCCAAACATTAAAAAAAAAAAATAACTGCAAAGTGGGGTGTGCGTAATTATTCAGCCCCGAGTCATTACTTTGTAGAACCACCTTTTGCTGCAATTACAGCTGCCAGTCTTTTAGGGTATGTTTCTACCAGCTTTGCACATCTAGAGACTGAAATCCTTGCCCATTCTTCTTTGCAAAACAGCTCCAGCTCAGATTAGATGAACAGAGTTTGTGAACAGCAGGTTTCAGATCTGCCACAGATTCTCGATTGGATTTAGATCTGGACTTTGACTGGGCCATTCTAACACATGGATATGTTTTATTTTAAACCATTCCATTGTTGCCCTGGCTTTATGTTTAGGGTCGTTGTCCTGCTGGAAGGTGAACATCCGCCCCAGTCTCAAGTCTTTTGCAGACTCCAAGAGGTTTTCTTTCAAGATTGCCCTGTATTTGGCTCCATCCATCTTCCCATCAACTCTGACCAGCTTCCCTGTCCCTGCTGAAGAGAAGCACCCCCAGAGCATGATGCTGCCACCACCATATTTGACAGTGGGGATGGTGTGTTCAGAGTGATGTGCAGTGTTCATTTTCCGCCACACATAGAGTTTTGCATTTTGTCCAAAAAGTTCCATTTTGGTCTCATCTGACCAGAGCACCTTCTTCCACGTTTGCTGTGTCCCCCACATGGCTTGTGGCAAACTGCAAACAGGACTTCTTATGCTTTTCAGTTAACAATGGCTTTCTTCTTGACACTCTTCCATAAAGGCCAACTTTGTGCAGTGCACGACTAATAGTTGTCCTATGGACAGATTCCCCCATCTGAGCTGTAGACCTCTGCAGCTCGTCCAGAGTCACCATGGGCCTCTTCATTGCATTTCTGATCAGCGCTCTCCTTGTTCGGCCTGTGAGTTTAGGTGATGGCCTTGTCTTGGTAGGTTTACAGTTGTGCCATACTCCTTCCACTTCTGAATAATCGCTTGAACAGTGCTCCGTGGGATGTTCAAGGCTTTGGAAATCTTTTTGTAGCCCAAGCCTGCTTTAAATTTCTCAATAACTTTATCCCTGACCTGTCTGGTGTGTTCTTTGGACTTCATGGTGTTGTTGCTCCCAATATTCTCTTAGACAACCTCTGAGGCCGTCACAGAGCAGCTGTATTTGTACTGACATTAGATTATACATAGGTGCACTCTATTTAGTCATTAGCACTCATCAGGCAAGGTCTATGGGCAACTGACTGCACTCAGACCAAAGAGGGCTGAATAATTATGCACAACCCACTTTGCAGTTATTTGTAAAAAATGTCTGGAATCATGTATGATTTTCATTCCACTTCTCATGTGTACACCACTTTGTATTGGGCTTTCACGTGGAATTCCAATAAAATTGATTCACGTTTGTGGCAGTAATATGACAAAAACTTCAAGGGGGTCAAATATTTTTGCAGACCACTGTATTCAGTAGCGGTCTTTCTCTAACAGTCATCCGGGACAACATGAGAGATAGGCAAGAAGTCTTAAAGTGTAGCAGAGATGGCATGTGACATGATGAGATAGACATGTTTATACAGTGGCAAGCATACAGACATTTATGCTATGGTTCTTTTCTTTTTTCCCTGCCTGAAAGAGTTTATAATTAGCTACGGAACTGACATTTTTTCTCCAGTCAGGACCCAGTCGGCAAACTGATAACAAATTACAACTATAAAACACTTTCCTAAGCAGATACCTGGGCTTTTTACTGTGCGGGGAAAAGATAAAAAGGTCAATAGTTTATGTATATTCACTCTGGGACTCTCGACACACTGCAATTGAGCAGAGACTATAAAACATTAAATCTGTTTTGTAAATGTTTATACATAAAATAAAACCTTGAGCTATCTAAAAGAGTCATTTTTAGGAGTAGAAGGACAGATCTGTTTGTTAAAATCCGCCAGGGGGCAGCACAGCCGTTTTTTAAAAAAAAAAAATTTTTTTTTTTTACATCATGTAGCGAGACAAGGTCTTGCTACATGATAGCCGCTGCTCAGCGACATCCCCCCAGCCCCTCCGATCGCCTCCGGCGTGACGGATAGGCGGCGATCAGATTGCACACGCAGCTAGCAAAGTGCTAGCTGTGTGTAGCAAAAAAAATAAATAAATAAATATGCAAATCTGCCTAGCGGTGCCTTCCGGTGGCATAGCCCGAGCTCAGCTCGGGCTTACCGCCAGGAAGGTTAAGTAAGACTCACCTAGGGAGGGACAACTGCCTGGAGCACCTTTCTGCCAAACGACTGGTCTTGCTGAGACACTACATCAACTCTATAGTGATTGATAAAGGTAGATGCACTTGTCCAAGTTGCCGCTAGACAGATCTGCTGTAGTGTTGCTCCTGCTCTCTCAGCCCAGGATGTGGATAGTAAACGTGTGGAATGGGCTTTAACCACTTCCCAACTGAGGGGTTTTACCCCTTGACCACCAGAGCAATTTTTTTTACCTTTCAGCGCTCCTTCCATTCATTCGTCTATAACTATCATTACTTATCACAATGAAATGAACTAGATCTTGTTTTTTTCGCCACCAATTAGGTTTTCTTTAGGTGGGACATTATGCCAAGAATTATTTTATTCGAAATGTGTTTTAATGGGAAAATAGGAAAAAAATGTGGGAATTTTTTTTATTATTTTTCAGTTTTCGGCCTTTACAGTTTTCAAATAATGCATGCTACTGTAATTAAAAACCCATGAAATGTATTTGCCCATTTGTCCCGGTTATAAAACCGTTTGAATTATGTCCCTATCACAATGTTTGGCGCCAATATTTTAATTGGAAATAAAGGTGCATTTTTTTCAGTTTTGCGTCCATCCCTAATTACAAGCCCATAGTTTATAAAGTAACAGTGTTATACCTTCTTGACATAAATATTTAAAAAGTTCAGTCCCTAAGGTAATTTTATGTATTTTTTTATTGTAATTGCAGGAAGTACTAGGAGGCTGAGAATTTTTTTTTTTCACAATGATCGCGCTGCTTAGCGGATAAGCAGCGGATCATTGCGGGGCTTAGATCAACGAACGGAATAGATTTTCCCGTTCATTGATCTCCGGGCGAGCGGCCGGCGGCATGTTTACGAGCGGGAGTGCGTGCTAGAGCGAGCGGGAGCGCGGAAAGTACAGATTTCTCCGTCCCTGGGGGTGAAAGGATGGAAAAAGGGACAGAGAAATTCGTACGCGTGGGGGTTGAGTGGTTAATATTGAGTGGCAATGGGCAATTACTACTCTGATAAGCCAAAATTATGACCTGCCAAATCCATCTAGCAATGGTCTGCTTTGATGCTTGTAGTCCTTTATTTTTACCAGCAAATAGAATAAAAAGATTTCTAGATTTCCTAAACTCTCTAGTCCTGGTTAAATATGACAAAAGAGCACGTCTCACATCCAGACAATGGAACTCTCTTTCTTTGCCACAGGAAGCATTAGTGTAAAAGGAAGGTAAGATTATCTCCTGAGAACGGTAAAATTCTGATGCCACCGTAAAGAGATAAGCTGGCTCATGTCTTATGCAGGGCGTACATGGCATAGATTATGCGCTGGATCGAGCCAGCGCGCATCCCTGCCGGCACCTGGATCGATCCCTGCTCGTCCCCGCCGGCGCTTATCTTCCGCTCAATTCCCCGCTATTGTCCGCCCGCGGGGATCGAGCGGGGTATCGATCCGGCGGGTCATTGGACCTGTCGGAAATTATCAATCGAGCCATCAGCGGCTCAATTGATAAGGAGCAAACGAGCCATAGCCATGTATGCCCAGCATTAATCGCACACTGTCTGGACAAATTATCAAAAAAAGATCTTTAATAGATAAAGCCTGAAGATCACTCAATCTTCTAGCTGAAGTGATAGAAATCAAAAAAGCTAATTTAAGAGAAAGAAGCTTAATGTCAATATCATCAATAGGTTCAAAAGGAGTCTTCATAAGACCCTTAAAGTGAACCTTAAGCCAGGGAAAAAAAAAAATTAGTTTTACTCACCTGGGGCTTCTACCAGCCGGCAGCGGGGGACCAGAGGATTAGTGAGTGGCTGCGAGGGCACAGGACTGCTGCAGGGGGCTGGTAGAAGCCCCAGGTGAGTAAAACTTTTTTTTCTGGCTTAAGTGTCCCTTTAAGAACCAGCGATAGGTCCCATTGCGGAAAAATCTTTTGTTTCACTGGCATGGACCTCTGTACTGCTTTGAAATTTTTTTTAAACTAGTTCCTCCTGTGCCAAATGCCCGTCTAGTAAAATTGATAAGGCAGACCACTGTATTTTGAGAGTGCTTGGAGCTAGCTTCACGAAACTGTCCTGAAAGAAAATCAAAAACTGAACTAGCGAGTTCAAAATTCGTACTTTTCGTAAACACCCAAATAAACTGCCCATACTTTCCGATAAATTTTCTGAGTTACTGGCTTTCTACATTTCATTAAAGTCTCTATTACATTATCTGGTAGGCCCTTACTCCTCAGAATCAACCTCTCAAGATCCAACCTGCCAGTTTAAACAACTGGGGATCTGGATGAGTTAGAGGACCCTGGACAAGCAGATCCTGTCAGATTGGGAGAGGAAATGGGGGTTTCTCTGATAGTCTCAACAGGGTCGCATACCAGGGCCTTTTTGGCCACATGGGAGATATTAGGATCATCCTCACTTTTTCTCTTTGCAACTTTACTAGAATTTGAGGAATGAGGGTCAATGGGGGAAAGGCGTAACACAGATTGTACTGCCATGGAAGACTGAGTGTGTCCAATCCCAGAGATCCTGGATTTTTGTGAAGTGAGAAGAAGTTCTTCACCTTCGCATTGTCTGGAGAGGCAAAAAGGTCTATGTCTGGAATTCCGAAGATTTCCGACACTTTATGAAAAACCTCAGAGTGAAGACTCCACTCCGCTTGACTTATCTCCTGTCGACTCAAAAAATCTGCCTCTTAATTCAGGGCCCCCCTGATATGGACTGCAGTTAAAGAGTAACTGTTGGGCATGATTTTAAAAAATAGTTCCGTATATCCCTCTTTAATAAAGTCTAAAAAGGCACTGGCAAAGTGAAAATATATTCTCACTTTTAAATTAATGTGATTTATATATCCTCTTGACCCCAGCTCCTAACTCGTACGCAGAGCCGCAAGAGAAGTAACAGTGAATGCAGGACGGCTTTTTTTTTCCCCTTTACTACTCCCCGTGCCTCCCCTTCATTAAATATTCCTCCCCTTCTGCTGTAGTGCAGCCTGATTGGCTGCTTCCTCTGCCCCTCACATTTTCCTTAGCCACGCCTCTGCTCCTCTTTGATTGGCAATACAGAGACGTCATCTGTAGTTGCCGAAGGAGTGCACAGGAGGCTGCTTGCTAGCTGAGGCTGCTGAAAGAAGGAGAAGAGCGACGTGTGGTAATGTATTGGTTTTTTTTATTACACGCACCACCGCTGCGCATCTCTGCAAACTAAGGGGGCAGATGTATACCTACACTTGGGGCAGTCCTATACCGGGGGCAGACCTATAAGTATTATACTGGGGGCAGATATAGACCTGTACCTGGGCAAAAATCGATACTGGGGCAGAGCTGTATACCTACTCTGGGGGCAGAGCTGTATACCTACTCTGGGGGCAGAGCTGTATACCTACTCTGGGGGCAGAGCTGTATACCTACTCTGGGGGCAGAGCTGTATACCTACTCTGGGGGCAGAGCTGTATACCTACTCTGGGGGCAGAGCTGTATACCTACACAGCTGTATGCCTACACTGGGGGCAGCTGTATACCTACACTGGGGGCAGCTGTATACCTACACTGGGGGCAGCTGTATACCTACACTGGGGGCAGACCTATGCCTATCTTGGGGGCAGACCTATGCCTATGCTGGGGTATGATCTATACCTATACTGGGGTACTTATAGCCTATAGGTCTGCCCCCAGTATAGATATAGGTCTGCATTTGCCCCCAGTATAGCTATAGGTCAGCCCCCAGTATAGATCTTCACCCAGTATAGGTATAGGTCTGCATCTGGCCCCAGTATAGCTATATAGCTATAGGTCAGCCCACAGTATAGATCTTCACCCAGTACAGGTATATGTCTGCCCCATTAGTTTGCAGAGATGCGCAGCGGTGGTGCGTGTAATAAAAAAAAAAAAATACATTACCACACGTCGCTCTTCTCCTTCCTCTTTCAGCAGCCTCAGCAAGCAATGCGATGGGGTTCCCCTCTGCCGGTCTTCCGTCCGTCCGCATGGGGTCTCCCCTCCTCCGGGTCTGGGATCTGCGCTTCTGGTCGCTGACACAAGCAGCCTCCTGTGCACTCCTTTGGCAACTACAGATGACGTCGGTGACAGGGACGTCTCTGTATTGCCAACCATAGGACAGTACATGCAGCCTCCTGCCTCTCCTCCTCTCTGACAGTAGATGTAGCCTCCTGCCTCTCCGTAGGACAATACATGAAACCCCCTGCCTTCTACCCTCTCCATAGCACAGTACATGCAGTCTCCTGCCTCCCCAAAGGACAGTACATGCAGCCTCCTGCCTCTCTTCCCCTCTCCATAGGACAGTACATGCACCCCCCTGCCTCTCCACCCCTCTCTATAGGACAGTACATGCAGCCTCCTGTCTCTCCTCCCCTCTCCTTGGGCCGGTACATGCAGCCTCCTGCCTCTCCTTCCCTCTCCATAGGACAGTACATGCAGCCTCCTGCCTCTCCTCCCCTCTCCATAGGACAGTACATGCAGCCTCCTGCCTCCCCTCTCCTCTCCATAGGACAGCACATGCAGCCTCCTGCCTCCCCTCCGCTCTCCATAGGACAGTACATGCAGCCTCCTGCCTCTCCTCCCCTCTCCATAGGACAGTACATGCAGCCTCCTGCCTCCCCTCTCCTCTCTATAGGACAGCACATGCAGCCTCCTGCCTCCCCTCTCCATAGGACAGTACATGCAGCCTCCTGCCTCCCCTCTCCATAGGACAGTACATGCAGCCTCCTGCCTCCCCTCTCCTCTCCATAGGACAGCACATGCAGCCTCCTGTCTCTCCTCCCCTCTCCATAGGACAGTACATGCACCCTCCTGCCTCTCCTCCCCTCTCCATAGGACAGTACATGCAGTCACCTGCCTCTCCTTCCCTCTCCATAGGACAATACATGCACCCTCCTGCCTCTCTTCCCCTCTCCATAGGACAGTACATGCACCCCCCTGCCTCTCCTTCCCTCTCCATAGGACAATACATGCACCCCCCTGCCTCTCCACCCCTCTCCATAGGACAGTACATGCAGCCTCCTGCCTCTCTTCCCCTCTCCATAGGACAGTACATGCACCCCCCTGCCTCTCCTTCCCTCTCCATAGGACAATACATGCAGCCTCCTGCCTCTCTTCCCCTCTCCATAGGACAGTACATGCAGCCTCCTGCCTCTCCCCCTCTCTATAGGACAGTACATGCAGCCTCCTGCCTCTCTTCCCCTCTCCATAGGACAGTATATGCACCCTCCTGCCTTTCCTTCCCTCTCCATAGGACAATACATGCACCCTCTTGCCTCTCCTCCCTCTCCATAGGACAATACATGCACCCTCTTGCCTCTCCTCCCTCTCCATAGGACAATACATGCACTCTCTTGCCTCTCCTTCCCTCTCCATAGGACAATACATGCACCCTCTTGCCTCTCCTCCCTCTCCATAGGACAGTACATGCAGTCACCTGCCTCTCCTTCCCTCTCCATAGGACAATACATGCAGCCTCCTGCCTCTCCTCCCCTCTCCATAGGACAGTACATGCACCCTCCTGCCTTTCCTTCCCTCTCCATAGGACAATACATGCACCCTCTTGCCTCTCCTCCCTCTCCATAGGACAATACATGCACCCTCTTGCCTCTCCTCCCTCTCCATAGGACAATACATGCACTCTCTTGCCTCTCCTTCCCTCTTCATAGGACAATACATGCACCCTCTTGCCTCTCCTCCCTCTCCATAGGACAGTACATGCAGCCTCCTGCCTCTCCTTCCCTCTCCATAGGACAATACATGCACCCTCTTGCCTCTCCTCCCTCTCCATAGGACAGTACATGCAGCCTCCTGCCTCTCCTCCGCTCGACATAGGACAGTACATGGCTAAGTACACACCATACATTTGTCTGGCAGATTTACCTGCTAGTTTGATTATTTTCAATGTGTTCCATCTGAACTAAATAAAAGTTTTTCAAAGCAATTTTTCTGATGAAATGGTGTTCACTTCTATAAAAAACGGCAAAACCATTGAAAATCAGAACATGTTGTTAATAATCGATCTGGCTGGTAAATCTGCCTAATGCTGGACATACACGGCACGTTTATGCGCTGGAATCGATGCCCGTGCATCCCCGCAGGCACTTCCTTATCAGCGCTTCGTTTTCTGCATTGTCCGCCCGCGGTGATCGAGCACAGTATCGACCCGCCGCGGTGATCGGACAGGTTGAATATTATCAATCGAGCCATCAGCGGCTCGATTGATAATATAAAATTTGCCGTGTATGCCCAGCATAAGAATTGCATGGTGTGTAGCTACTAGCTAGCATTTAGAATGCATGGAAGGAGGCTCTCTGCTGGAGGCTGGCGCAATTATAGTGGTTGACATAGGAGCTATTTTACACAGATACGCCCATGACAAACTGCAACAATATAAGTGTGCAGAGGAGTTGTGACATGACATGTTTGGTCTGTCTATCAATAGCCAGTAACTGCTCATGCTGTCACACACCTCTAAAGAGGATTCAGTGTGCATGAAAAGTAACGTGTAACGAAGGATGAAACCAAGTGCAGTCTCTAGGCTATGTCACTGCAGCAAAAACGTACATGCAGACAGGATTTCAGTAAGTTGGGAAATCACTCATCCTCTTTAGCAGTTTTTGACATCCTGTCCTCAGACATAAACAAGCTCTGCAGAGTCGCACATTGATGATGTATGAGAAGCCATACCTTGGTGGGAGTGTCTGAGGGCTGGGAAAAGGGAGTGCTAATGCATACTAAATCAGAAGGAGGAGGGCAAACAGTAAGGGAGGATATGACATCACGATTGGCTTCACACACAGTCATCCTAAAATGGAGCCTCCCAGGAATAGAAATCTCTTTATTTACTATATATAACTCGCTGCAAAGCAAAACATGGACAGTGCAATGCATATGTTATGTAAGTACAGCAAGTATTTATCTACTTATACATGTGTTTTTTTTTCCGGAGACACTATGCCTAACAGCTCCTCTTTAAAGATCGAATTCTGGGCTCTACCCAAAACAAGATCTCTGAGGACAACGTTATGAGATCCCTGGATCTCGTACCTCCTTGCTTCACCAGATAAGCAACCGCCGTTACGTTGTCTGAAAATATGAGGACATGTTTGTCCATTATCTTTTCCTGGAACGCAACAGAGCTTCCTGAACCGCCATCAGTTCTCTGAAATTGGACGACTTTTCTTATGGCAGGAGTCCAACACCCCTGTGCATGATGCCCCAAGGCTGTTGCTCCCCAGCCCCAGGAACTTGCATCTGTAAATAATTTTATCAGCTTTATTTGGCTCCACCATCTCCCTTTTTGCAAATTCTCCTGATCAACCCACCAACGTAGGCTGGACCTCAATAGGTCTGGAAGAAGGACTCGAGAATCCAGTGACTCCTGAGACTTGTCCCAGTTTGACAATAGTAAATTCTGTAAGGGTCTGCTGTGAAACTGAGCCCAAATCACAGCCGGAATTGTGGCTGTGAATATACCCAGGACTCATTACTTGTCAAAGGGAAACCTCCTGTAGCGACAGAAACATTGTTACTTCTGACTCAATATTTTGTACCTTCTCTTGAGGCAAATCTTTCCCTCCAGAGGGTCTGATCTGATAACTGAGAAAAACAATCTTTTGTACTGGGACTAGACTGGACTTGGCATAATTTATGATCCAACCCACTCGAGTCAAGGTATCGATTACCATGTTCTTGTGTGCCACTAGTATCTCCTGTGTCTGGGCAAACACCAAGAGATCGTCCAAGTAAGGGACTATCGAAATTCCCTGTAACCTCAGCTCTTTCATTACTTCCGCCAACACCTTTGTAAAGATACGAGGAGCTGTTGCTATGCCAAATGGCGGAGCCTGGAACTGAAAATGACGAGTTTGCTGCTGATCTCTGATCACGAATCTCAAATATTTTTGATGGCCTGAAAAAATAGGAATGTGCAGGTACGCGTCCTGAAAATTCTCCACTTTGGAGTAGAGCTCTCACTGAGTAAATACAAATCCATTCTGAACTTTCTGTAAACCAGGAAGGGGTTCAGAGACTTCAGGTTCAGTATGAACCGGAATTCTCCGTTTGCCTTTTTTTACCAAAAACACGTGAGAGTAATAACCCTGACCTTCCTCTGCCTGAGGAACCTGAATTATTACTATTCTTTCCAGAAACTTTTGAATTTCCGACTCCAGACCCCTGGCTTTCTTCAGGTCTCTCGGAATCTGATTCAAAAACATTCAGGGGGTGGGGGTTGGGGGGGGGGAGAGAGACAGAAAATTGAAGACGGTAACCTTGCTTATCTGATAAACAAAAGGATCGGGATTTAACTTCATCCATTCTGACCGAAGGTTAATCTTCCCCCCACCGGTAAAACGTCATTTACTTTCTTTGGGAGGATTTGCGCTGCCAAGAGTAAATCCTCCCTTCCCTTTTACTTTCAGAAAGGACCATTTCTTCTGCACATTCCGATTTCTATTAGACCAGGAAGAAGACTGTTCACCTGTCTGTTTTTTAGCTACAAAAGGCCTCCCTTTTAAGTTCTTCTTTTTATTAGGGAATTGCTTTCCCTTTTCTGCTGACCGGGATAAGATATTGTTTGTCTAATTCAGCCCCAAAAAGAAGATGATTTCCTTCAAAAGGAACAGAACATAACCTGTTTTTAGAGATTAGGTCCCCTTCCCAGGTTTTCAACCACACGGCCCTCCTGGCTGAGTTGATCAGCGCAGTGGTACGTGCCGTAATACGAACCATTTCAGTAATAGCACCCGCTAAAAAGGCCACTGCTCTGAGAACCACTGGTAAAGAAGCTGCATAATCCTTAGATGGTGCTCCTTTTGCAATTTGAGAAATCCATCCAAATTCTCAGATTTCAAGAAATGCAAGTGGCTGCAATTCCGTGAACAAACCTGAAGGCAGCTGATTCCCAAGCTTTTTTCAAAAGACTCTCTATCCTCTTATCCATAGGGTCTTTAAGTGAACCTGCATCTTCAAAAGATAAATCAGAATCTTTCAAATATTTTGCTAGCGCTGCATCTAATTTAGGACATTTTGTCCATTTATCAATGTCAGATTGAGCAAACGGATATTTTCTTTTAGCCGAAATCACCGTACAAGCCGCTATGCAGTCCGCATCTGAGGCACCAGAGATTGCGTTAGCTGGCGGGGAGTAGGCGAAAAGACGCCCTACTACACAAATCACAAGACGCGTTCACCTGAACCAGAGAAAAAAGGCCCGACAAAAGGTTCCCTCCGGAAAACCACCAGTCCTTTTTCTCTCCAAGACACCTTACCCACTGGTAAGGTTTATAGAAAATAAAAAATGGGAGTCACTTTTCCTGAAGGTGTTTTCTGGAGGGAAACACAGATGAACTGAGGAGCGAGGGAGGGCGGGGGCTTTTAATCTTTTCCTTGATTGTTTCCTCAGATCCGGAGGTGGGACCGGATCTCATGTTGTCCTGGATGACGGTTCGAGAAAGTGTTTTATAGTTGGAATTTCTTATCAGTGAGGGTCACACTGTAGTCACTTCCTGTCTGAGTCAGGACTGAGTCAGCCACTTACATACCTGATATTTAACTCTTTCAGGCTGAGAAAGAAAAATGGAAGACAGCATAGTTATTTGTGTACAAAACAAAAAATCAGAGCCAAGGAAAAACAATAGTTCGATCGCTGCCGAGAAAGGACAGAGTCCAAAAGTCCACACATATAAAATCTATTAAAAAGTCAGCGCAGATCGTAAGTGAATTCACTATTTCAAAGTCAATCGTCTTACACCAAAGTGATCATTGAGTTCTCATATCCAAGTGGTAGATCGTCACCCAAAGGATTAGAGGGAGCTTACCAACTGCTGACAACCCACGTTATAAGGTTGTATGTCTCACATTCAGTAGTAAAAAGAGGATGTATGGTTTTTTTGGGGGTTGGGTATACACACATAGGTGATACTGTGTTATTTTGTAACTTTTTGGTCGCATGTGGTGTATTTCTTGTACGCATGCGCCCTTTACTAACACGTATGTTTTTACGCGTCATAACACTTACATATGTCATGTAAAAAAAAAAAAAAACTTTGCGCATGCGCGTTACACTAATACGTATGTTTTTACACATCACGACGCATTCATACGTCGCAAACTTTATATATTCTTTTTACGCGTGCGCCTTGTCCTAACACGTATGTTCTTACGCATCATGACGCTTTTTTATATATTACACACTGGTTTATTTTCACATATGCAGTTGATGATGTATGCGGATATTTTTACGGGTCACTGCATTTCTACGCGTTGCGCCGTGACCAACGCGGACATTTTTACATGTCGCTGCATTTTTACGCGTCGTGCCGTGACGTGTGGGATGCGATGCCGGAAGTAGCGCTGTCTGCGTTCCAGGGGCTCGCCTATGGTTTACAGGCAGAGTTTTTCCTCTGTTGGATGTCAGCATGCTCTCTTATTACGCTGGGTGGCAAGTACATATCAATTGATTACGGTTTGTGGTCTTACTGCATGTGCTATTTATGTTACCACATTAACTTTGGAGTTTTTAACATGCTGTGATTATAAATGTGATGGTTTTTTCATATGGATTGCAGTCATACCATATATGTTAGTTTCTATATTATATATAGTTTCTGGGTACTTATACTTTCATTACTATGTGGGTATACTAAGAACTGTGATACTTCCTTGTTTTTTTCTACAATAACCAATGGGATCCCTTGAAGGGTAAATCCCCTTCCTCTGTGCAACAACCAATAGGGTCGATAGGGGAGTGGCTTGCTTTCTGAGCCCAACCCTTCCCTTTTGTTCATTAGTTTATATATTTGGTGCCAGCCTCCTTCACTCTTGATCCCCTGACGCAAGACTGCGAAACCAGTCGGGATAGAGACAGGCGGCACTTTTTATATTTTCTTACTGGCTGTGGACCAGCATACAAGCGCAATACTGTTTCGGGGTTCCCATTGCTTGGGCCCCGTATGTAAGTTTTATTGAATTTTATTCTTCCTTTTTATGGCCATCTGCTATGCTTTTTATTAACGGGTTACACTTAGATCTACCGTTTATTTGCATGTTTCATTGGCCTTAATCTTCCGGATGGTGTACCCGAACTAACATAAGGATTTTTGGAAGTCCTGGATCCTGGGTGGTTCCTGGTCCTCTTCTTACCACTGAATGCGAGACATACAACCTTATAACGCGGGTTGTCAGCAGTTGGTATGCTCCCTCTAATCCCTTGGGTGACGGTCTACCACTTGGATATGAGAACTCAATGATCACTTTGGTGGAAGACGATTGACTGTGAAATAGTGAATTCACTTACGAGCTGCGCTGACTTTTTAATAGCTTTTAGGCCTCTTGCACACTGCAAGTGATTCCGATTCAGATTCCGCTTTTTAATCAGTTTTTACATCAGATTCCAATTCCGATTTGCAGTGTGCAGGGAGCAAACAGCAAATCGGAATCTGAATCGGATGTAAAAACTGATTAAAAAGCGGAATCTGAATCGGAATCACTTGCAGTGTGCAAGAGGCCTTCTAGTCATTTGTGTGCTAGGCACTGCACATACACATGTCTATCTCATCATGTCCCTTCATGTATCCTTTAACCACTTGAGGACCACAGTGATTAACCCCCCTAAAGACCAGGGCTTTTTTTGTGAAAATGGCCACTGCAGCTTTAAGGCCAAGCTGCAGGGCCGCACAACACAGCACACGAGTGATCCCCCCCCATCTTTCTCCCCCCCCCCCCCCCTTAAGTCTTACACATGGATATTATTAATCTAAATATTAATAATCAATGCAGTCATTCTAAAGAAAGAAATAGTTATTGTTAAACCCTAAAGAAAAGAATGTATTACTTTGAATTACATGTAAACTGGATTCTGCAGTAAAAGTTTCAAAATACATTAGCCATTTTCCACAAAGTTGTTTAGACTATAATTGTTCTTTGGAATGTCAATAATAAGTTCCAACGTTTTTGTGTTGTCCCGTACTTAGGACAAATGATGCCACCTGGCGGTTTCATAGTCTGATAATTATTATTAATACTGTTTGTTATTTGTTATGAAATGCTGACCTCTGCCGGTTAAAATGAGATATTTCTTCATCAGAAAGACAAATATATGGAAAATGATGTTATATTATTAAGATTTAATGTGCAATTGTTTCTTATATGTTTAATTGTTTTAAGAAGAATTATATAAGCAGCTTTATATTTAAATAAGTATATTAGAAGCCCTGTATGTTTTAATAAGCTTTAAATTGCTGAAGACTCTCACAGGTCTGGTTACAGTGTCAACCTGACCAATCTCATGTCTGGGGAAGTACCAACATATTCCAACCTAATTAGCAGAGAACCCTTTATCAGAAATGCGTCATGAATGACATTGTTTAGTCTCAATGTCTGGGGCAGCCAGCAGACAAGATGGCTGGTGACGTCCATTTTTAATTAACTGCGTCAGAAATGACCTGATTAGAATGTGTAAACATTGCAAACCTACGTAAATTCCCACAAGATACGGTAATTACGAATTTATAAACAACAATATTGTGATTTAGGTATTCAAAACATAGATAGCGTTTGACGCATGGAAGCTTTAGCCAATCAGAACCTGGGATTCAGGGAAATTCCAGATTAGGCAGCCATATTGCATCCTGCCCCTATAAAGGTAGGAGCTGTAAGCTCATAGTTTGTAGAAGCCCAACAATCTCCTGAGAAGACACATGAGGCAGAAGCTACCTTTCCACAAGTGGTTCTAGATGCTGAAGAGGTGACAGAGAAGGGGTAATATGCTTAATATTCTGGTGATTTACTTTATTAATTTTTCAGTAGTAAGTTTTGTTAAGATGTTAGCAAGAAGTTTTTTTAGAAGCTATTTTTTATGCTATTTCTACAAGTTTACTACAAGATTACTACAAGATTACTACAAGTTTTACACAACTATTATATACACAGCTATTGATACAGATGAGACTACTTTTGATCTTATTCTACATAACACAACTGTTATATTCTTTTTTTTAATGTACTTAGAAGATTGATGATCGCTTGGCTATAAAGCCTTGATAAGATGGAATACAGTTAGAAGGAAACACTACTTGGAACTGTTCATATTTTGTATATATGCTGTATGATAGGCAAATACAATTTTTTTATATAAAATCATATACTGAGTGCTCTGATTCATTTCAAGGTATACCGTCAATCTATAATTACTGTTATAGAGGGTTCAGACCCCACTATGCCGGATTTATATGATAGCAACGCTTTAAGGGCTGGTCCTTTACTGAGTTAGCAATCATGAAAAAGGCAAGAACCGCTCGGATTTTTACAGCGTTAGGCGGTCCTGGGGCTGCCGCCACGTTCACGCCCATTGGCGTGATGCGGTTGTTGGGTAGATAAAGCTGAATTATTGTAAATTCCTTCTGTTTTAAAAAGGCAAACCAACATAAGCATTGCTTTTTAGTACGAGGGCTTTTTGGTCTCTTTTGGTCCCCTATACTCTTCTTGTGGTTTTGGGTCAGCCAGAGCTGCTTGGTTACTGTGTCCCATAGGATTAAACACAGTCAGTAGTCCAGTAGAGGTTAGGCAGTTCACGCTCTTTGCACAAAGCTATAAGCAAACATATGCCCCCCGGGAGGCTCTAACTTATCTGGGGCTTCTAAAGGTCCCCCCGCAGACGTCCTGACCGCTGCATCCTCGCCCCCGCTGACATCACCAGAAGCACACTGCACAGGCGCGGATGAAAAATTGAGCCTTTTAAACACGGATCCATGCTACGGAGCAGTTTTCCATCTGTGCCAGTGTGAACCTGGCCTAAGTCCGACAGTGCCCCCCCCCCTCCCACACACACAGCTCAAGATGTCATGAAATATGGCTGGAGGTGCCTTTCACCAGACCTAGTCCAGCATGGTGTCATGCCCCACATATGAAAGTGTCTGCCCCCTTCTGAGTGACTGGTAACTTCCTCCAAGTAGTGTGATGAGGTAGAGACCCTATCACGTCCCAGCGGCACAAGATCAAGGGATCGCCTACACCCCCACCATCATCACCACCCACACAGTGCATAGAAAAAATAAAGTTGGAGGGGATGTAGGTGATCCTAAAAATGGAACAGAGAGGGTTAGGGGCCTGAATGCTTTCCTTGCATTGAAGGACACCCAAACATTACACAGCTGGGAAAACCGCAAAATCATACATGTTCTTGAAAGTGTCCGGTTCAATACGGTTAAAATGAATTGTATTTTTCGGCTTTCATTTTGTGACATGGAAAGTACCTTTCATTTCTTGAAACTCCAGACCATCAATGGGTATTGTGATCTTTTTTCCAAGTCTTTCAGATAGTGGTTTCTTCAACAAAGATACATTTACTCCATTACAAGCACCTTGTTGGGAAAAGAGATTTTCCATGAGTTATAATATTCACAATGTTTTAAGAAAAATTATTTCAGAACCTAAAATGGGTGCAGCCATGACAGATTTTTTTTTTCTATGCAAGCCGTCAGGGGCCCGTTTCCATATGTGGCGCACAAGTCAGCGAGACGCGCGGTGGCACTTCCGGGTCTGCGGGACCGCAGGCGAATCCCAGAAGCCGTGCCACGCTCCCGTGCGAAAACTGTGGGCAGTGTCAGCCAAATCGCTAGGGTAAGCGATTCGGCCGGCGGCGCCATAGTTTCCTATGGCAGAGTTTCCCCAAGCGATCTGCCTGCAGGGAAACTCTGCTGATTCGGAGCGAAAACCGAAACAGGCCCTTAGGCAGGAGGCCTTATTTTTGTTTTACTGCTTAGTTGTTCATTGACCCAGACAACCAGTGTGGTTTGGTCTACAGTGAGAGAAACTAATTTGCAAAGCTTTAAAGAGACACTGAAGCGAGAATAAATCTCGCTTCAGTGCTTATATTCAGCAGGGGCATGTGTGCCCCTGCTAAAACGCCGCTATCCAGCAGCTAAACAGGGGTCCCTTACCTCCCCAATCCCCTCGTGGAGTCCTGGGCAGCGCTTCCACATTGAGGCATGGCTAACCGCTGCAGCCCTGCCTCACGCGCGTCTGTCAGCACGTATCTCCGCCTCTCCCGCGCCCCTCTCAGTCTTCCTTCGCTGAGAGGGGCGGGGGAGAGGCGGCGATGCGCAACTGATATACGGCGCTGAGAGGCAGGGCTGCAGCCGTTAGCCCTGCCTCAAGAGCAGCAAAATCTACGACCAAGTTGATCGTAGATTTTGCAGGGGGGGGGGGGGGGATTTGAGGGGTAAGGGACCCCCGTTTAGCCAAGGGATAGCGGCGTTTTAGCAGGGGCACACATGCCCCTGCTGAATATAAGCATTGAAGCAAGATTTATTCTCGCTTCAGTGTCTCTTTAATCAAGGTACTGAAGTGATGAATTTTGATGTTGATTTTTAGACACACTGAAAATGATTTTCTGTATTTACCTTATGCTTTAAAAATAAAGTACCTTGCAGTGTTTTTAGTAGATACATTTTATGCTTTTAGCTGAATACAGAAAATCCTGGTGGTTCTAATGGTCTGTACACACGTCCAGATTTTCCACCGGACTAGTCTTTTAAACAACAAGTTGGACATGTGTACGCGCAGTCGAGGGACTGATAACAGCCGGTTTGCCCGATCCGCTTGGTGGATCAGTTGGACCAACTGTCTTTCAAACGACTGTCAGGTCCGTATATGAGTACAAACGACTTATAGTTGTTTGTTCAAGTGTTCAAACGACCAGTTTAAATGGCATACATGGCGTTAAATTGGGCATGTGCATGTTCATTTGTAGAATGTTCTGCATTAGGAGGTCATATATACCGGAAATCGAAAGCTAACTACAGGTCAAGTTACATATTAACATATTTGATAGCAGCGTAATAATTCTTCCATCCATTGAACTTGTGAAATTTTCAAACAGTTTCTGATTGAATTTCTTTGAAAGATGTCAGAATAGCCTCCCAGAGCTGCTATTTGGATGTAAACTGCCTCACACCCTACATAAATTTTTTGCTTAACCACTTGAGGACCCACCCTTTACCTCCCCCTTAAGGACCAGCGCTGTTTTAGCTGATCTGTGCTGGGTGGGCTGTGCAGTCCCCAGCACAGCTCAAACACCAGGCAGAGCGACCAGATCGCCCCCCTTTTTTCCCCACTAGGGGGATGATGTGCTGGGGGGGTCTGATCGATCCTGCCTGCCTGGGTGTTGCGGGGGGGGGGGGGCACCTCAAAGGTGGCGAAATTCCCCCCTTCCCTCTCCTCCCTCCCTTCCCCGGAAATCCGAGGCTGCACAGAAACGGATCTGTCCTGTGCAGCCTCTAACAGGCTCCTGCCTGTCATGTGACAGCGATCCCCGGCCGCTAATTGGCCGGGGATCGATGATCTGGTACAACGCTGCTACTGTTAGCAGCGTTGTAAAAATGTAAACAAAGCGGATTATTTCCGCTTGTGTTTACATTTAGCCTGCGAGCCGCGATCGGCGGCCCGCAGGCTATTCACGGAGCCCCCCGCCATGAATTGACAGGAATGATTAATTAGCCTGCAGCCGGCGACGCAGAACTGCGCCGCTGGTCCTGCAGCTGCCACTTTGCCGACGCGCGGTATGAGTGCGCGGTCGGTAAGTGGTTAAGGATGCTCCAAAAGTTCTCTGTAGGACTGAGGTCAGCAGAGGATAGGGGCCACACTGAGTTTCTCGGCTGTTATGCCAAAATCAGCCAATGATGCAGAGGTATTCCTTGCAGCATGAGATTATTATTACTATTATTGATTTATAAAGCGTCAACATATTCCGTGGCGCTGTAAAAAGTAAGACACGAACATGGTGTACATAATACAGACAAATGGAATACACCAATATACAAAATACATAACCAGTGACAAAATACAGAACTGATACAAAATACAGAATTGACGATGAGAGTGACAAAAGTAACATGATGAACAAAATGTATCATGAATTCCAAGACACAAAATGGGGAGAGAGCCCTGCCCTTGCAAGCTTACAATCTAAAGGAATACAGCGGGGACACAATGGATCAGGGCAGCGGAGCCACGCGACATGCTCATGTTGCATTGGGCACAGTGAAGCCTACAGTTAATTAAAAGCACTTAGTGCCAATGCACTGCCTGCATTACGATGCTCCCACTGCACTGTGAATGTCGCATAGGTGGTGCACTGCAGAACAGTAAGCTGTGTTGCAAAGCAGCCTTTACATCACACTGTGAACGTAGTCTAAATCTTTATTAGTGTCAACGGATTGCAATACAGTGTTTAACAATATATTTTACTCTCAAATAGATTATATTAAGAAACCGCATAAATCATGAACATACAGCTATGATTCACAGTGGCCGATATGGGCTTGAACAGGGATATAGTAGCAGTATAAAACTTACATCAATCTTCAGAAGACATCATGGATTAAAATGATATCAAATGGAACTTTACTAAAATATCAAGCTCAGAGAAATAACATTAAGCACTCAGGGGAAGATATCCCCAAGACTACTCTAAAAGGCAGAGAGGTTAAAAGCAGTCATTAGTCAAGCTCTTACACCAAGTATATCACATATGGAAGGCCTGCATTGTTGGTATATTGTATCCAGGATTACCAGGTCCTCTGAAATTGAAGTAAACCGTCATGAGAGATAGCTAGCATCCGCTCATAGATCATCATTTGAATAATTAGTTGGATGACTGGGGCTAGGGCTCGATTAGAGGATTTCCACTTAGAGGCCAGGTAAACTTTGGCCACCATGGCTATAAATTTGGTTAGTTTATGAGAAGGAAAATTAGTAGAGGAATCTTTATGGCCTAGAAGTAATACTGCAGGATCCACAGTACCTGGGATCAGTGTTGCCAACTCATCACTTTAAATACGGACACTTGTGAATTATACATGTCTTGTGGCTAGTTAGAGGCAGTTTAGGCACGGATTATTTGTGAGAAGCCCCAGAACCTGTATAACTTAGATGTGTCAGTATTTAACCATTCCTGCCGCCTGGACGTGACAATCACGTTGCGGCGCTGTTGCGAGCTCCCGTGCCGCCCCCCCTTTAGCCCGGAGATCAATGAACGAGAACGTAGTTCCCATTACGTTCCCATTCATTGAGCTAAGCCCCAGCAGAAAAACCAACGGCTTCTTATCAGAGGTCACCGTCTTTCTGAGAAGAAAAAAAAAAAAAAAAGTTTCCCGTCCTCCTTATGCTTCCTGGAAGAGAGAAAAGAGAGAATTGCTTCTAGGACAAAAAAAATTTGGGGGGCTGTGGCCATCTTGTGGCCAAATAGTAAAACTATAAACTTGTATGTAAACAGAGGCGCCAGCAGGATAAAAGCAATCACTAAAAAAGTTTTAAAATATGCTGGGATGCAGCGGTGGACTTACCTCTAAAAGCAGACTAGACAACTGTCGGACATAAATGAAAAAATACTTTATTGGTACCCCAATAGATAGCATCTATTGGGGTACCAATAAAGTATTTATTTATGTCAGACAGTTGTCTAGTCTGCTTTTGGAGGTAAGTCCACCGCTGCCTCCCAGCATATTTTAAAACTTTTAGTGATTCCCCCACACTAACCCCCAAATTGGCCTCCCTCTAACAATTTTATCACCTTAGGCACTATACCAGAGGAATACACCAAGGCAATAATAACTGTAATCCCGAAACCGGGGAAAGACCAGACCAGCCCCTCCAACTACCACCCCATATCATTATTAAATTGTGACCTCAAACTATACGCAAAAATCCTAGCCAACAGGCTATTCCACATTTTGCCTCATCTCATAGCCTTGGATCAGGTGGGATTTACTAAGGGCCGCCAGGCACCGGATGGGACCAGGAGAATGATAAACATAATTCACTCCTTGGAGTCCTGTCGGAGGCCTTCTCTGCTCCTAGCTCTGGATGCGGAAAAAGGCCTTTGACAGGGTCCATTGGGGTTTCCTAAGTGAAGTGTTAACGAATTTTGGGATAAAGGGGCCTTCCACCGAGCGGTCATGGCCCTTTACAAATCCCCATCAGCTTCAGTAAATGTATCGGGCTTTCTCTCCAAACAATTTAACATTACCAATGGCACAAGACAGAGGTGCCCCTTGTCCCCACTTATCTTTGTGTTGACGATGGAGACCCTTGCCGAAACCATTCGCTCCAACCCTAACATAGAAGGTGTACCAATAGGCTCTACATCCCCCAAAATAAGACTCTTTGCGGACGACGTTTTATTGTCAGTTATTAACCCTCTCTCCTCGTTAAGACACATCTCAGGCACACTAACCAACTTCTCCAAAGTCTTGCTTTATAAAGTGAACGAGTCCAAATCTTCCCTACTAGGCATAAATATTCCAAAGAATCTAAAAAGAACAATCTCTCACAACTTTCCCTTCCCTTGTGTAAACAAAAGTGTCTCCTCACAGGCGTTCAAATTCCAGCTTCCCTGAAAGACATCTATAAGAACAACTACCCACACCTATAAAAAGAAATATCAAACGACCTCCGACGCATAGCCCCTTTTGATCTTTCCATCTCCAGTAAAATAGCAGCCTATAAAATGGCAATCTTTCCAAAAATTTTGTACTACTTCAGAACCTTGCCTATAGCTCTCCCTACATCCTTTTTCAAGGACCTTAACAAATTAGTCTCCCAATTTCTTTGGGGGGAAAAAAACACAGGCTTTCATATCATATTCTAACGGCTAATACATCACAGGGAGGGTTTGGACTTCCAAACCCCTTACATTATTATCATGCAGCGATCATAGATATGTCCCAATTTTGGGGGAACTCAGCCCCTGAAAAATATTGGGTCAACATAGAAAAAATCCATACCAAAGGAAATCCACTAGAATTAATCTATCTGGCATGGGCAGGACTACCCTTCCACATAGATCACCACCCTTTAATTTGACAGACAATAGAGTCATGGAAGGCTATAAAGTCAACTTACCCCCAACATTCCCACAAAGTCCCAATTAAGCTATCCCTAGCTGCTTTAAAATTGGTTATTCCGGGCCTAAAAATAAATAACTGGATTGAAGGGGGTATTGCTAGTCTGGAGGACATAATGATAGATGGAAATCTTCAACCCTTTTATTTTCTAAAGTGGAAATTTAAGCTAACAAACAACGACCTCTTCCCTTATCTCCAAATTAAACACCTACTCTCCTCCCACATGGGTCATACCTAAACTAGCGCAAGACTTCTTAGTGATACCTAAGACAGTACATAGAGGGGGCATATCCCTATAGTACAGTCAATTTAGCAATGCGCTTCCTTCTCCAATGCTCAAGTACATCAATTCCTGGGCATGGGAGTTCCAATTACAACTCTCCTCAGCAGAAATAGAAAGAGCATTGTCAAACACAAAAAAGTACTCTAAATGCGCCTTCTCATGTCGAAAAACGACCAAAAAAAATACTATTTAAATGGTACTTAACCCCCACATCCTAGCGAAAATGTCGATCCAACACTCGTCAAACTGCTGGAGAAATTGTCAAAGTATTGGGACTTTTAACCACATTCTCTGGGAATGCCCAAAAATTAAAGATTTCTGGACCCAAGTATTCACACTAATAGCCACCATAACAAATCAACGAACTCCCTCTTCACCTCTAACAGCACTGTTTATAACAGGCCTAGACCAATATCCCCAACAATATAGATTAGTAATAACCCACCTGCTATGTGTCTCTAGACAACTCCTCCTCTCAAATTGGAACTCACCTGAGACCCCGGCTATCTCCCAATTAACTCAACTAGTAGATTACAACCTCAAAATGGAATACCTGATTAGATCAAGGAACAACCAGAATCTTTGGCAAGATCAATGGTCTTATGACTGGGATACACTATTAACAGGAATAACGGTAGACTAAAGTTAGACTAATTGCAGAAGATCAGAACCACTCACCTCCTCCATTAGTAACTCAATCCAATGAGCTCCAGTTCCAACTCTCAATTATAACTTATATTTTAAAAAAACATAATAGAACCTAACTAGACCCACAGACAAAGATAAGTAGAGAACCCCCCCCCCCTTTCCCCCTACTCCCCCAGATCCCCCCTAGCTGGCACCTCCCCTACAGTCAGCAGATCTACCTCTATTAGTACATCCAAGTCTACTTGATATCCTTCAAGGCTGAGACTTGGTTTCCCTACTATAACAGTTCAAAAATCTAACCATGACATGGACGAGCTACTATAGGCTGTCCGACTCCAGGTTCACTCACTTATGTTGAAGGTTTAAGTTTGTCCTATTGGACATATGTTGATTCCAAGGACAGGGAATGTCCCAGTCCTTACTATGGTTAATCTAATAAGTACCTATCGTTTAACTTCTAGATACCAATATTCTAGTACTGTCATTGCAACATATCCCATATTCTTTGTGCTCTAACAATATGTATTTCCTAACATTATAAACGTTTGTATAAATCTCTGCAATTGATGGGAATACTATATGTAAGTTGTACAGTATGCTTTCTTGTTAACTTTACAAATTTTAATAAAAATTTAATTACGGGGGCGCATGCATGGTGCCACTGAGAGTAGATGTCTGCTCTGTGAACTCCACACCACTGCCTGCAATCGCCAGCTCCATGACTGACTTTGAGAGGATCTAAGCATACTGGCTGCTGTGGGAACATCTGCGCTATGCAAAGAGGCACTAAGGACTATAATACGAGGAGTAGAAAGTATAATTTATTCAACAATCCTCGCCAGAGACGAACAGGGAATTCTAACAAGATGGCCGCGAACCACGCCCCCTCCAGCCCGTATTCCAGGAACAACAGCGGTGACAAAGATCTCCACGCTAATCCTTCCACCTCTGCAGCCGCCCCGAGAGGCACTGGGTGCCCGCTCTGAGAAGCCTGACAACCCCCCTGCTACTATCTCCCCTGTGGGAACGAACGGTAAGAAACAGGAGCAGTTTCAAATAAGGCATCCCCAGCATCCCTCCGCTCTTCTCTGAGCAGCTCTCCCCACACAGACAAAGCCAGCAAGGATCAGCCTCAGGGTGCTCGTTCTAAGAAGCACAAAGTGTCCTCTGCTGGGAGTTCTCTATCCGGATCAAGCAGTAAGAGATTACAGCCAGAAACAAAACAGGCATCCCCTGCATCCACATATTCTGATGCAGCCAGATCTCCTCATACGCCTTCTGCCAGCATGGAGCAGAGATCTCCCATTTCAGCCCAATTGATGCCAGACGAAGAGGAGAGGATCTCTAATAGAGAAATAATTGCCACCATAAGAGGTATGTTCAGGGCTGAACTTAGGGAGAATCTGTATTGTTAAAATCGCACAAAAGTAAACATACCAGTGTGTTAGGGGACATCTCCTATTACCCTCTGACACAATTTCGCCGCTCCTCGCCGCATTAAAAGTGGTTAAAAACAGTTTTAAAAAGTTTGTTTATAAACAAACAAAATGGCCACCAAAACAGGAAGTAGGTTGATGTACAGTATGTCCACACATAGAAAATACATCCATACATAAGCAGGCTGTATACAGCCTTCCTTTTGAATCTCAAGAGATCATTTGTGTGTTTCTTTCCCTCTGCAGCTATCTTCCACTGAAGTGTCAGGCTGTTTCTTCCTGCAGAGCGCAGACAGCTCTGCCCATATGTAATTCCTCAGTATGTGAAAGCCCAGCCAGCTCAGAGGAGGATTTATCCAGCTTGTAAAAGATAAGAGAGAAGAGAGAAGCTGCTCTAATCCTAAATAATACACAGGCAGTGTGCATAGGGGGGCCTGGAAGGGGGAGTTCATAGCAGAACCACAACACTGAAGAACTTGGCAGCCTTCCAGACACAGGCTGACAAGTCTGACAAGAGAGAGATAAGTTGATTTATTACAGAGATGGTGATAGTAGAACATGCTGCAGTAAGCCAGAACACATTAGAATAGCTTTTGGAACTTGTAGGATGATAAAAAACAGGATGCAATTTTTGTTACGGAGTCTCTTTAAGGAGGCTGTTTCTGAATTATCTAGACAGATGACTGACATCGGGGATAGGGTATCTACATTAGAAGTCTAATCTGACAACATGGCTTCTGCCCTCAAAGAAGACAGAAAACTAGCTAAAAAGTGTGACTCTCGACTGGATAAAGTAGAATCCAAGCTAGAAGACCTGGCGAATAGGAGCAGAAGGGCTAATGTAAGGATAACGAGTCTTCCAGAATCTGTTATAGATGTGGAATCGGTCGCCAATAATCTTTTTTACGCACTTCTCACTCAAGTCGACCCTTCCATGCTAAGAATTATCCGCATACATAGGGCCATGGCCAGACCCAGAAACCCTGAGCTCCCCAGGGATGTAATTGCTAAACTCTGCACCGAAGATGCCAGGGACAAAATTCTGCTTGCAGCACGTGATCTGACGGTCCTTCCAGGACTGTCCCAATCAGTGCAAATATTCCCCGATTTAGCCCCACAAAAAATCCAAAAAAGGAGGTCATTCAGACCTTACACTCTCGCTCTCCAACGAGAAGGTATCCATTACAGCTGGGAATTCCCCTTCAGACTATCCTTTCGAAAGAACAATAAGAACTACATGTGCGGGGCGCATGCGCGCGCAGGACGGTGATGGCCGCTTGACTTAGCCCCTGCGTAGTGCACGGAGACTAATCAGCAATTATCTTGTGCTAAATCACAGCTACTGGTATCAGCCGAGCAGGTGAAGACGTGGGAACACCTGGAGCAATCAGTTGTCCAGATGGCATCAGGAAATAACTCACGCTTATCCCAAAAACAGAGAAAGAAGCAGAAGCGGGAAGACGCTACACGGACCGCCCACAGGTCAGCGCTTCTCAATCTCGTGGCAGATTCCAATATGGACGGCTCAGCCTCTGACGATAGCCGTGATCTCTTTGATCAGGAGCAGGCTTCCCCTCCGAAGGCAAAACAAGATCTAGTGGCAAAGTTAAGTGCAGTAGTCCGCAAAGAAGTGGTAGCAGCTAATAAGCAACTTGGCTGCGAACTACTTAAAGAAATCCGAATACTAACTCAGCGCACAGCCTCATTAGAGGATCGGATGGACAATGCTACTGTAGTCCTCGAAGGCCATGAGGAGGAGGTAATTACCCTGCGGGAAGAAGTTAACTTTCTGAAGCGGCAGGCAGAAGATTCAGAGAACAGATCGAGGAGAGGCAACCTCCGCCTCCGGGGCATACCTGAGTCAGTGCAAGATATTCCAGGCACTGTGACTGCTCTCCTCCAGGAGCTCGTACCGGACATCCCGCTAGAACGGCTCGAGCTGGACAGGGTCCATAGAGCCCTGACTAAAAAGAAACCCGACGGCCCGCCGAGGGACATTATAATGAAGTTTTTATACTTCCAGACCAAGGAGAAGGTGATGGCCGCAGCACGAGCAGCAACATCCCTTACATATCAAGGCCACAATTACCAGATCTACGGTGACCTCTCACAAGCTACACTATTACGAAGAAAGGAGATGCGACCCTACCTGCTAATCCTACAAGAGAAGCAAGTGAATTACAAGTGGGGTTTCCCCTTTGCACTTTTCTTCACGATCGATGGCAGGCAGTTTGTAGCTACCTCACTTCAGGAGTTGAAAGAGCACTTTCGCGAATTGAGCTTCCCGGCACCAGCTCCCCCTGCAGTGAACCCGACTACATCAGCTCTGCCTTCCTCGCAGAGAAGTTCCAATAGTCAGCCGCTATTTCCTTCAGGCACACCGAAAGAGCAGAGGCCGAAGAAACGACGCTCCACAGCAATGCGAGAATTATCCTCTCAAGCATTCCGGGATGTCTCCTGATCAGATAAGTGTGTCTATTGTTTCTCCTTATTCGAATAAGCCCTGTTGATCTCACTCCCCAAGGCGTGCATACCTCGGCTTTGAGTACCTTGATCTCTTGGAGTCACAGGGTCTGATATCCATGATGGGCCAGTTACATTTGCTATGACTCTGATCTAACGTTTTATGTTCGACTCGCACTTATTGCCTGTCAGTTGAATTGGAAAGGCCGGTTGTTTGGCAGTACCTCTCCTGTTTTTTCCTTTTATTATAACTGTTGTTTATTCGTTTTTAAAATGGTAAACTGTAATGGGGCTATTGAAGTAAAATGGAGTCCTAAGCTCCTTTTGCACGCAAAAAGCGGGAGGCCAGCCTTTCTTGCACTGTGGACTAGCACCTCCCAGTTACCCTTCCCGCCTTGGATTGCCCGCGACAATGTTTGGAGAGAGCGAATAATCAAACCGCTCCGTACAAGACTGAACTATACAAGTTACACCTCTATTTTTCTTGTGGCCCGCTGATGTTACAGCTTACAGCCCAGGACTGGACATAGCCGCAATAAAAACTGCAATTAGATCAGATGCGGAACTTCGTAAATAGCAGGATTGTTTCAAGTATCTATGTTATTGCTTATTCTCTGCTATATCAGTTGATATGTTCAATGTTATTGCTCCACTGTTATTAGTGTATTGTACTTGTCATAACTAAATCGGTAGTTGGCATTAAGTAAGTTGTGCTTGAAAAATTTTATGTGCGAGTCTTGGGTCATCCGCTCCAGGGAGTTATCCTGTAGGCTGTATTCCCCTATCAGAACTAGAGGTATTCCTCCCACGAGATGCAGTATTAGAATGATGGGCATCCTTCACTTAGGAATAGCTCTCCCTGTTGAACCAATAACCTATAGCCCATCTACCAGACAAACGGTCCGCCCTAATAGATAATTAAAGCCATTACGTAAACTCAATCTAGAGGTCCTGGACAGGATGGCCCAAGGCTCTCATTCTGGGTAGTTCTTAGCTATCTGGACACTGAATATAGTGACACTAATCGCAACTGGAGAGGATGAGAAGCTATAAAAGCTGTGTCTGGTCTGGGGCGCTTGCTCCAAATGCAGCCTCTGCTGCATCGTTACCCTATACACTGATAGGCAACCGTTTGCCTTTTGTTAAATCCTTACTTCTCCTTTAACACCTTATGCACTCGGAGTGGTGCAGTACTTATACTTTAACTCTGAGCAGGTTACGCTCATTACTTTCCGTGTAAGAGGCGGATTGTATTTGGCTATATGACTATATTAAAACTAAGTTCAGCTTACCAAGGTCGGGATTGGAGCGGACGCCCCGGACCGTTATACTGACACAGATTGCAAAATAGATGGACCGAACAACGCTGACTAGTAGCCTAAATCATATCTATAATTGTGTAGAAGATTATTGCCCCTTTCCTACGCCCTTATGTAAACGTCCATATCCCGGTCCTTACGTGAACAAGCATATCAAGGGCCCTACGCCTCCCTGGCTCTGCTATTAACTAACCTGTGTCCCTATCCTACCCTGAATCAAAAGAGCATGTAGCGTGTTACACACAGGACCACCGTTAGAGGTCACTAGAGTCTCACATTCTAAATTATCAGCTTTTCAGAGCCAATATGCAAAGTCTGTCACACTAACCTGATACCGTTTTACATCTCCCTCAATCTACAGACTCAATGTTGAGAAGCTGGACTATAGTGCACACTATAGATAGTTTAGTAGGTTTGAAGTGCTGCAGATTGGCTTGGTGCCCCTAGCAGGCTCTAACCTCTGTGGTGCGTTCTCCTCTCCTTGTCCAAGACACGCAACCTGGATCTTATAGTGCTACACTGCTATAGTGGATCTCTAACCCCTGAACCTGCCCTCAGATGGAGGCAGACCCCCTCCCGCTGATGCTCTTCTAGCTCATGAAAAAGGCACTTATAATCCAGCACACTCTACACCCCGCAGTCAGACACTTACCCACCAATCCTACCATTGTCAGACATTCTTGGCCATTCAAGTGTAATATTCCCTTCATGACTATACTCCGTGCACATGCCATGCCCCTTCAGTCCCTTTCGGTTTTTCACCCTGGGACACTTTTACCTAGCCACCCACGGGTGCCGAGGTAACAAAATCATTTGGATAACTCTGTGTGAGTTTAATATCCTCAAGAATCTTCTGTGGGATGGTCTGTCCCTTCCCACATTCTCCTTTCTATTTTCCACTCTCCCTACTTTCTATCTCCCTAACTTTCATCCAGAGACGAGGGCCGACCTCTCAAGCTTCACTTACCGTGACCCCCCATGACTCACCCCATTAAAATAGCCTCGATTAACGCTCAAGGGCTTAACTCTCCATTGAAAAGAACTAAAGCTTTTCAACAATTCAAAAGACTACATGCTGACATCATATGTATTCAGGAAACTCATTTTATCTCTGAACATGAACCTAAATTTCTCTACAAAGACTACAGACAAGTGTTCTATGCTAGCGCTGCTGTTAAAAAGAGGGGAGTTCTGATTGCTTTTAGAAAGTCTCAACTTTGTTCACACCAAAACCATAGCTGATCCAGAAGGCAGGTATGTGTTAGTCATGGGCACCCTACAAGATTCCCAGATTACTATAGTTACATACTATGCCCCCAACACTAAACAAAGCCCTTTCCTGTTGCACCTCCTGAAGGTCACCATGGCACATAGCGTTGGCTTACTATTTCTTTGTGGAGATACCAACTTTTGTCTCAACCCAGTCTGGGATAAGCAACTTCCTGGCCAGCCCAACCAGTCAGTAAACTTTGATACCAAGCACAGTGAGAATGTACGTAATCTTTTTTCCTCACACCATCTAATTGATATCTGGCGAGAACTTAACCCCTTTAAAAGACACTATACTTTTTACTCTAATCCGCATGCATCATCCTCCAGAATCGACCATTGCTGGACCTTGGTATCAAGTCTGCCTCTAATCAAATCTGCCGCCATACATCCTATCCCATGGTCTGACCATGACATGAATGTATTAGTGGTATCCTCTCTCACGCAGCGCCCCTCCGAATTCCGCTGGGTTCTAAATAGCTACCTTCTCTCGGAAGATAGTGTAGTGCAGCAGGTAAAGCAAGAACTACTTAATTATTTCACCATTAACGAAAATAGCGAAGATGTGTCAGACCTCACGGTCTGGGAAGCGCACAAAGCGGTTATACGAGGAATACTAATACAAATAGCCTCTATACGAAAAAAGACTAGGCTCCAGATACTCACCAACCTTGAAAGAGAATATGTAGCGCAGCACTCTCGTTTCCTCAATAACCCTAACCCAGATAACAAAAATAACCTGAGGAAGGCAGAAATTGCACTCAACCTTAGTATGACCGAACAGGCTGAAAAACAAATCTCTCGATCTAAATTAAAATTCTACCTAAAGAACAATAAACCTGATACACTATTAGCAAAGCGCCTTAGACAGCCCGACCCAACGTTCAAGCCTGTTACCCTGCGAACAGAGACAGACCAACTCACCTCAAACCCTCTGAAAATAGTGGAAATTTTTCAGCATAACTTGACCAATCTATATAATTCCCCAGATGAGACTACGATACATGACATACAAACCTACCTATCGGATATACCTCTTCCGGCACTCCCTGAGGGATTAAAAGACCTCATGGATAAAGAAATCACTTTGGGTGAAGTAGAACAAGCTATTGGATCACTCAAACTGAATAAACAGCCTGGACCAGATGGCTTTAAAGCCTGTTACTACAAAAAATTTAGCGAGATATTGGCCCCCAGACTGCTTAAAGCGTTCAATAATATTCTCAATGGAGCCCAATTTCACACAGAGTCGATTACAGCCACGATCTCTATGATCCCTAAACCCAACTCTGATCACACAAAATGGTCCAACTTTCGCCCTATCTCATTACTGAATATAGATGTTAAGCTTCTAGCAAAAGTCCTAGCCACCCGCCTTAACTCTGCAATTACTTCAATTATCAGTAGCGATCAGGTAGGCTTTATGCCTAACAGACAAGCTAGCGACGGTGTGCGACGCCTTTTGCACTTAATACATCAAGCTCAAACTTCTAAGTTACCAGCTATGTTGTTGTCACTTGACATAACTAAGGCGTTCGACTCTGTCTCATGGCTCTATTTAGTATCTATACTCCAAGCATGGGGTTTTGGAACTAACTTAGTTAAATGGGTTAAAGCTCTTTATTCACACCCTCTAGCAACGGTAATTTACAACGGCTTTAAGTCACCCCCCTTTCCCATATCAAGAGGAACCCGCCAAGGCTGCCCGCTCTCACCCTTACTGTTTGCATTATCAATAGAGCCACTTGCTATCCAGATCAGAGATAGTAAGGAGGTTCACGGCATCCCGCTGGGAAAGGGAATGCACAAAGTAGGCTTGTTCGCGGATGACTTAATTGTTTGTATTTCACAACCCACCAAATCAATTCTAGCCCTAACAAAAATACTAAAACAATTTGGCACACTCTCTGGACTTCGGGTTAATCCGTCAAAGTCAAGGGCCCTAAATATCTCTCTCCCACCACAACTGATGCGCGCATTACAAGATGCTTTCGAATTTGACTGGGACCCCCAAAAACTGCCTTATCTTGGCATCTATCTCACCAACTCCTATGAATCACTTTTCCATCACAATTTCCCCCCCGCTTGTAAGGGAATTAACGGACTTACTGGAGTGCTGGAAGAGGTATTCGATATCTTGGCTAGGTAGAATAGTGGCCATAAAAATGACCCTTCTCCCTAAGCTGCTTTATGCATTTCGACTCTTACCTATTTCTCTGCCCACCTCATTTATTGAATCTATTCAGCGGAAAATCAATAGTTTCATCTGGGGAAACCAGAAACCTAGATTCAAGAAACTTTATCTATACCGTCTAAGGGAAGACGGGGGGATGGGAGTCCCTAACATCTCCCATTACTACAAAGCAGCCCAATTGGCCATCTTGACCAACTGGCATGTAGAGAGTGATAGGCCCACCTGGGTAGATATAGAAAGCCACCTTATCTCCCCTATTAACATCAAGAACCTCCTCTGGATCCTACCAGCACATCGCACTAAGATTGACAACCCAATTATAAAACACTCTCTTCAAATGTGGGATAGTTGTAAATACTCTGGGCGTCTAATCTCAGCCCATAGGCCGCTTTTGTCCTTCCTGGGTAACCCTTCATTCCCGGCAGCTTTAAAGTCTACTGGTTCATACCAATGGTGGATATCCGCCAATCTCCATAGGATTCAAGAGCTAGTCACCGATGCTGGTGTTAAATCGTTTGCATACCTACAAGAAAAAGTTGCAATTCCCCTCTCCGAGTCATTTCGATACATGCAAATATCCCACTTTGTAAAACAGCACATTGTAAATGCAGTTTCCCCGAAGAGTAGAACCTTCTTTGAAAATATCTGTGGCTCTAATCCCCGCTCCTCAGGGATTATCTCACTCATATATAAGGAAATCACACTCTCTCACTCACAAAGTAAACCCCACTATATACTCCAATGGGAAAAGGACTTAGGCCTGCAGATTGACTACACCGATATATGTGACATTTGGGACAACATCCCTAAGATATCAATAAATGCAGACTTGGTCGAAGTGAATTACAAACTTCTACTTAGATGGTATTTAGTTCCTCAGAGAGTAGCCAAATATAATGCGAAGTGCTCAGGTAGTTGTTTCAGAGGATGTGACATGGCCGGATCCTTTGCCCACATATGGTGGACCTGCAAAAAAGTACGTAGGTTATGGATTAGAGTGTGTACCTGGGCTTCATCTCTAATTAATGCCCCGGTTCCAAAGAAACCACTCCATGTCTTACTAAGTTGTCCCTACCCACACCTAACTACTGCACAGAACGCACTTCTCAACTATATCTTCACTAGTAACAAAAATTAAAATAGCAGCAGCTTGGAACACCCGGTCTCTATGCTTTGAAGCTATCAAGCACCGACTTGGCAATATACTGTTTTTCGAGAAGCTGAGGGCCCGTATGAATGACAGCATGAAGAAATTCCACAAAATCTGGGATCCCCTTATCAACTACCTATTAAGCCCTGAACAAGTTGCATTGGTACGTACCCAATGAGCCCGTATCCCAATGACCCTCGTCTCTGGACCCTTTCACCGCTGGGCTCTCTTGCCCATCCTTCTAACTTTCCCCTTCTGCTTTTATCTGTCAGTTTCTCCTTTGCTCACTTTTGACTTCTCTCTCCCTTTACCCCCCCTACCCAACGCAGAGGTGGTAGAGATTCACAAATACAGTTGACAAACATCACTCAAACCACTGAAGAAATGTAATTCGCACTTCCTACACCCTATCCCCCACCTAAATGACTCCTCATTGTACTAAATACTCAAATTAAAGTAAATCAGGTTCACCATAACATACAGGCAGACCTGATCTCACTGGAGAACAGGTCCTTTATTTAATGAGTACTGATTGTGTTGTTAGAGATAGTCTCCACCCGGCCGTGAATGGTTGATGTAGGATGGAAGACTCTCCTTCCATAATTATAATGGAGTCCTTCCTATACAATTCCCAAAATTCACATTTTCATTAGGATCCAGATAAAACCCGAAGGAGGGGAAACAGCTAACTCGTAAGCTTTTCTATTGCTCCTCCTACCCATTTAACAATGTAAAATGTTGTAGTTAAACGCTCAATTATATGTGGATGATTAAACTCTTTGTCCCGCACGTACCCACCCCCAATATCTTATGTACTCTCTGAATAAGACTGTATTGTTTGTACTTCCCTGGAAGTATTGTTCTGTTGTAAACCTTTTTCTTTGTTATTGAAAATTTCAATAAAAACAAGTGAAACAAAAAGAACTACATGTGCAAGACTACTCAGGAAATGTATGATGCCCTCACTGATGCAGAAGTTCCATTTGATCTACCAGTCGATCAGCAGCAAGATTCCTGGACCATCCTCAGTCCCCGGGCACCGTAGGGTCTGGTCCTCAACTAGAAGATCCCAATCTGACACTTGAATCACTTCCTTAATGCCTTTGGCCTTCCCTTGCAACTCTTAGGTCACATTCTTTCTTGTTATGGTATGATTGCCTTAAAAACCTGATCATCCCTTCTTTACAGGAGCCCTTTTGCACTCCTCCTGTTACCAGGCTTTACACTGCTTCAGAGAAACTACTTTGACCCTGGTGCAACTAGGCCTGATCACTTTATGATGATGATTAGTGCCTTCTTCAAACCTTCCAACTTCTTAGCCATGTACGGTCTTCCTTCATATCCATATGTCTAGTGGCTAACTTTTGAATCACTGGAAGGCCCCCTGGTTTGTTTAATCATCACTGAGCTTCTACACCTCAGATGTAGTCCGTTTATTGGTTTCATTTTGTGTTTTATGCAATCGCTTTACCCACAGGTTAAGTTTGAAAATGTATCTCCATTCTGATGTAACAAGTTGTCATTATAGGTCTGCCTCTCTATATTGTTTTGCTTGAAGGTTTGCTCAAAGTTGTATATTATGTTTTCTCACTGTTTTTCCGCAGACACAACTCTGAGCCTTAAATTTCTTTTTATTTCCCTTGCACATCTTAGGCCAAATTGTTTCAGCCAAATTAGGCCAAATTGCTTCACCCAAATTACCATTCCTACCTTTTATAAGACTCATCTCCTTATAGGTTTGCTTATGCTCCCTTCCTTTGCACTAAATGCCATCTTTGATTAAGGGAAAGGTATATATGCTATTGTATAGCTCCATTACTAGTATACGTTAGCTGTATATACCTGTCTTATTGTTCCCTTGCTACACATATACTTTATTGATATATGGTTCCGTCCTCAGAGTTCTGTCGTGGAAACCTTTGAGTTCTATATTTGTTATTATACTTATCTGGCGGTCACCGCAGTGCTACCGTGTTAGACCCCCACTTAGTGCTCAACGGTCACCCACCTAATAATGGGTCACCCCCTAGCACACTGCTGCAAGTTTTGGTCCCTCCCTACCCTGATTGGTTTCCTTGTATTACCTTTACTTGGTCATTTTACTATCATATTATCTACCTCACTTAAGGTCCCGCCTTTGCAGCTCAGTTCGTCAGTCTACATCTTCATTTTATCCAAATTTACTCATGTCTACCCAAATAGTTAAAATTTTATCTCACAATGTCAGAGGCCTGAACTCTCCCCAAAAGAGAAGCAAGGCCTTCTCTGAGTACTTTAAACATAAACCTGAGGTTTTGTGTATCCAAGAAACCCACTTCAATAAGTCCTTTTCTCCTAAGACCTTCCATAAAAACTACAAACGATTTTATATGTCCTCTGCCAGAAAGAAGCACAGACGAGCTTACTCTCCTCTCTGACTCCTTTCCATTTGAAGTACTTTCACAGATCTCTGATGACGAGGGCACGTATATTATCTTGCTTGGGACATATCTGTCTAAAACTCTGTGCATAGTTAATACCTATATACCTCCTGAAAGAATCCATGCCTCTATAACGGCTTTATCAGATATCTTGCTTAATCTCACCTTTGATAGTATTATTTGGGCCGGAGATTTTAACTCTACACCCCAGGATGGTATTGACAGATCCCAGGCCCCAAAAGAAACGCAGTGTCCTCCCAATCTAGAGATCTTTTTCAGGAAATTTTCAGACTCCACTCACTATTTGATTCTTGGAGAGAATTCAATGGCAGCAAAAGAGGTTATACGTTTTTCTCTCATCCACATAACTCCTACTCAAGAATCGATTTAATTTTGCTCACTTCAGCATGTGCTCCAGACCTGGCCTTCTCGAGGCACTTAATTTGCTCTTGGTCTGACCACCATATGGTCTTGACTGCTTTGCTGTCCCCCATGCCGAAACCTTGCAGGTCTCCCTGGAGATTAAATGAGTCCCTCTTGCTGAACCCAGAGATCTCAGAGCAAATAGATTCAAGCCTTACTAACTATTTCTTTGAAAATGATGTTGATAATGTCAATCCAGGTATATGCTGGATGGCACATAAGACTGCAATTAGAGGTGAACTTATTAAGCATGCATACAGGCTGAAACGCGATAAAACTGCTATTCTTCGAAACCTGGAATCTAATGCTGGGTACACACGATGAGATTTCCCGTTCGATTCCCGGATCGATTCGATTAAATCAAACATGTTCGATTGGATTTCGATCGATTTTTTCATGATAGGTATGCAAAATCGACGGAAAAAACGATCGAAATCCAATCGAACATGTTTGATTTAATCGAATCGATCCGGGAATCGAACGGGAAATCTCATCGTGTGTACCCAGCATTAGATTGCAAATTTAGTGACTGCAAACCAATTGGCTCCATCCAGGTTTCTTTGTAAACAGATCTCTGATACGCGTCTCCAGCTTGATGCCATGCTTAACACCGATCTAGAAAAATCCCTGAGATGGGCTAAAGCCATCTCTTTTGTTCAATTGAACAAGCCCAATAAATGGCTGGCAAAACGACTCCGCAATCAACAGACCATTAACAGAATCATTAAGATTAAACAACCCTCTGGCCAAATTACCTCAGATCCCAACAAAATCTATAAGTCTTTTCTTGACTTCTACTCTCATCTATACAAAGACGACTCCCCAGATGCTTTTGCCACTCACAAGCAACTTTTGTTAACCAGACAATATTGCACAAATTGGCTCCTGACGCTTCCAAACTTCGCAATATCCCAATCTCATACGAAGAGATTCATGATTCAATTAAAAAATGAAAGAGAGCGAAGGCCCCAGGTCCTGATGGGCTGACAGCCATCTACTACAAAACATATGCCAACATACTAATACCGCACCTTCAGAAATCTTCCATCACTGTTATACCAAAGCCTAATAGAGACCATCTAGACCCTAAAAATTATTGGCCCATTTCTCTGTTGGGGGTCGATTACAAAATGTATACATCTATCCTGGCTATAAGCCTAAATAAGGTATTGCCTGCTCTTATCCATGGTGATCAGGTGGGATTTATTCCCTTGAGACAAGCCCCTGACAATGTCCGCAAGACGCTTGGCATCCAACATTATTGTAAACGCACCTCCAAACAGTTGGCGCTTCTTTCTTTAGACATGGAAAAGGCCTTCGACCTTATAAAATGGCCATATATGATTGAGGTCTTACAGAGATTTGGATTTAATGGAGAATATTTAAACGCCATTAGAGTATTATATTCCTTCCCTTCTGCGTTCCTTAAAGGGATACTGTAGGGGGTCGGGGGAAAATGAGTTGAACTTACCCGGGGCTTCTAATGGTCCCCCGCAGACATCCTGTGCCCGCACAGCCACTCACCGATGCTCTGGCCCCGCCTCCGGTTCACTTCTGGAATTTCTGACTTTAAAGTCAGAAAACCACTGCGCCTGCGTTGCCATGTCCTCGCTCCCGCTGATGTCACCAGGAGTGTACTGCGCAGACACAGACCATACTGGGCCTGCGCTGTTTGCTCTTGGTTACATCAGCGGGAGCGAGGACACAGCAACGCAGGCGCAGTCATTTTCAGACTTTAAAGTCTGAAATTCCAGAAGTGAACCGGAGGCGGGGCCGGAGCATCGGTAAGTGGCTGCGCCAACACAGGATGTCTGTGGGGGACCGTTAGAAGCCCCGGGTAAGTTCAACTCATTTTCCCCTGACCCCCCTACAGTATCCCTTTAAGCTTCCCTCTTCTTCCCAAACAACATTCCCAATACAAAGAGGAACAAGACAGGGGTGTCCCCTATCACCTGGCATCTTCGCCCTTGTAATGGAGCCCCTTGCGATTAAAATTAGATCCTCACCTGATATTCTGGGTGTTAAATTAGGTCAAAAGGAATATAAATTAAGTCTGTTTGCAGACGATGTTCTTCTAACACTTACAAGTCCTCACACCTCTATCCCCAATCTTTTAAAAACTATTGCTTATTTTTCAGACTTCTCGGGATTCAGACTGAATCTAGATAAGTCTGAAATGATGATTTCTAATATGCCAATCCAAACTGCACATAACCTCGCTAACACTCTAGGCCTTAAATACCAAACCAAATTTATTAAATATCTGGGCGTCAACCTCCCATTAGATCCAGACCTCCTTTATGAAGCAAATTACCCTGCTCTCTACCATAAATTGTCTAATGATCTCCAGCTATGGTCTTCATATCCCCTATCTCTACTAGGAAGAGTGAACTCATCAAAATGACACTCTTACCAAGGTTTTTATATCTTTTTAGGACCCTCCCCATTAAACTAAAACCTAAGACATTTAAGGACCTTCAAACTAAAGTATATAAATTTGTGTGGCAAAACCGCAGAGCAAAAATAAATAGAGCTGCCATGTCCAGGAAAAAGCATCTTGGGGGACTTAACCTCCCACATCTACCTTCCTAGGCAGGCAGCGCAGGTCTCACAACTGGCTGCAGCAAATGCAAAGTCTCAAACACCTTTGTGGATTCAGCTAGAATCACAGATGATTGCTCCCCTCACCCTCCCTGGAACAATGTGGGCCCAGAAGATTCCGATTTCTTCCATTAGAAAACTTTCCTCTATCACAGCTCATTCACTCTCTATTTGGCAAAAGTTAGGTTCCTCTATAAAATGCAATCTCCTATATCCCGTTTGACAGAAATATTTGGCAACCCGGATTTCCCGCCTGGTCTCCAGGTTGATCTGTTTAAGTGGTGGATTGACAGGAGTCTTACGAGGATGGGCAATTTTATTAGTGCATACAAACTAATTCACACTCGCCAATTCCTGACGGAACATCATCCCCCCTCTAGTGAAATATTCAGAGTTTTACAAATTTTCAACTTTTTAAGATCACTCAACGCAACTAACTGTTACCACTTATCTCGCTTTTGAGGTTAGATGTAAAGACTCTGCACTTGAGAGAGGGCTGATCTCTGAAATATATGATACCTTAACTCAAACCCCCCTTGATACCAAGCTTCCATTTCAGTCTAAATGGGAAAATGATATAAATATCAGCATATCTACTAGTAGATGGTCTCATTGTTGTACCTCTCTTCTGAAAAACAGCCTTTATTACTCATCTATTGAATCCTCGCTTAAATTACTCCACAGACAATATATGACTCCTGCTAGGATCCACGGCTTCGACAGGTCAGTCTCAGCCCTTTGCTTCCGGGGATGTCAAGAAAGGGGAGATCTTTGGCACATATGGTGGGCCTGTTTACTGGCCCAATCTTTCTGGAGTTCCATCTGGTCCAAGTTGTGTCTCATCTCGCGAGTCCCAAATTCTATTGACCCATCAGTTGTTTTGTTGGGAAACAAACTATCAAATTTTAATCAACCCACTCAGATTATTCCAGCATACTTTCGCTCTGGGAAAAAGACACCTTGCCTCCAAATGGAAATCCACTACTCTATCTCCCGACTGTGTTTTCAAGGATCTTTTTTTCAATTTCTTTATTTATTCATATATAGAAAAAATTAATGTACAAAAACATCTCATACGATTCCAAAATACATAATATATCCATCCATCATCTCTAAATTATGTCCATAAATACAATAAATCTTCCGAGCAATATCAATTCATTATACCTCTGCTTATAGAGTACATCAAGCCTCATGTCCACACTCCAATAATATCTAATACAAATGAAGCAGAGATAGACTGTTTTATGGCTATAAGCTCATCAGATAACGATTGCCCTTCACTTAACATTCCCCCACTAAATTGCCCCTTCAATTCCTATAATACGTCATCTTTTCTATCTTATCCAGAAATACAAAAAGAGAGATGATGACCTAGAGTAAAAGAGTAGACAGCCTCACATCACCACTCATACAAACATCACATTCATACATTCATCTCTACTACCATTTATTTCCACTCATTTCACGACCCGGATCCTATTCCCCTTCTAAAAACATGCTGTTATATTTCAATATTTTTTTTTTCCATCCCTCTCGTCTGTGGTCACAAAGAACCCATTATCCTTTTGTATTCATCTGATTTAGTAAATTCTTCCCATTTTTCCCAAATAGAATTGCACTGTTGTTCTCTACCTTTCAGCGCATATGTCAATCCCTCCATACGCTGTATATGGAGGATCTTTTGGAACCATTCAATTAAAGAGGGCGCTAGATGTGACTTCCAATTTCTCCCAATCAATATTCTCCCCGCATTAATCATATGACATCCTAAGGTTTTCCTATATTTATTCACACTGCTCTCATTGAAATGTATTAAAAAAGTAGCTGGTTCATCTGTTATTATTATACCTGTTATTTTAATTATATATTCTCTTACGGCCATGCAAAAGCCTCTTATCCTTGAACAGTCCCAAAAGATATGGAAGAAGGTACCCTCCGCCTCTCCGCATCTCCAACAGGTCCTATCCACCTCTGCATACATTTTATTTAATTTACCTGGTGTCATATACCATCTAGAGAGCACTTTAAAGCCAGACTCCTGTATCCTCGCTGAGATTGAAGTTCTATATGATAACTCTAATATTTTCCTCCATTGCACATCTGAAAAAGAGCACTTTAAATCTGTTTGCCATTTTTGTCTCAATTGAATCGTATGGTTTTCTTTACTCAATAGTTCTCTATAAATTCTTGTTATCACTTTTTTGACTCTCTGCATTGATCCACACATCTGCTCCATTTTTGTGAGGTTTCTGGAAAACTCCTCTTTCTTCCCCTTTGACATCACAAAGTGATGGAACTGCATCAATTTCCACCAATTAAGATTAAAAGATGGAAATTCTTCCCTTACTTCCTTTATTGATTTCCACTCTTCTCCCTTCAACAGGGCTCCCGCTCTGATTCCAAATCTATCTCCACCTTCCATTCCCCCTGTTTTATTACAGCCCAACTTAAAATCTGGGTTATTTATAATTGGCATAAATGGAGAGGGGGTGGGTGCCAGAAGGTTTTTATCCCTAAACTTATTAAATATCTTTATTGTATGATTCACCAGTAGACTCACTGGGTGCTGACTCCTATGGGGGGAGGTGTACCATAGTATATTATTTAATGGGAATTCCACCATATTTTGTTAAATATCAATCCATCTCCTCTCTTCAGGGTTCCCATGCCAATCTACTGCTCTTGCCAAAACTGCTGCATTATAATATAAGTATGGGTCTGGGACCGCCAGGCCTCCCTCATTTTTAGGTTGAGTTATTTTAATAAATTTTTGTCTTGGCGGTTTATCCATCCAAACAAATCTTGTAAATTCTCTTCTCAAATCTCTAAAATAATTCATAGGTATTGGGATAGGTAATGTTTGAAAAACATATAAGAGTCGTGGCATAACATTCATTTTTAGGATATTGATCCTTCCAAGTATTGAGACTTTGATCTTTCTCCACTTTAACAGATCTTTTCTTATATTGGTCAATAAAGAGCAGTAGTTTAGCTGGTATATTTTCTGGATCTCACACGAAATTTTTACCCCCAAATATATAAATGTTTCCCCTACCCATCTAAATGGAAAGTTTTATTTTATCAATTTCCATTAATGGTAGGTTAATCCCCATAGCCTGGCATTTTTCCCAATTAATTCTAAAGTTTGAAAGCTCTCCGTATCTCTCAAATTCCAACATTAAATTTGGCAGCGAGATGTGTGGATTTCGTAAATAAAATAATAAATCGTCTGCAAAGGCCGCAACCCGATGTTCTTTTTGTCCCACCTTTACCCCTATTATATCCATATTATTTCTAATTGAGTTCAAAAATGGCTCCAGAACTATAGAAAAGATGATTGGTGACAGTGGGCACCCTTGACGTGTTCCATTATGGATCATCAGTGACTCCGAAAGAACCCCATTGACTCTCACCCTGGCTGACAACCCCCCATACAGAGCCAGGATCCAGGTCCTCATGCTCTCCCCCAGGCCAATATACATCAACGTCGCTTTCAGAAAGTCCCAGATGACCCTGTCAAATACCTTTTCCGCATCTGTTGACAACATCACGACAGGGTCAGCTGAGGCCCCGACCCACTGCGCCAGATCCAACGTTCTAATAGTATTATCACGCGCCTCACTATTTGGAACAAACCCTACCTGGTCCGCATGTATTATCTCATGGAGCCAGGGGGAAATTCTATTTGCCAGTATTTTTGCATATATCTTTAAATCAACATCTAGCAACGATATTGGCCTGAAGCTAGCGCACAAGGAGGGGTTTTCAAGGATCTTAATTCAACCATGCTCTCAGAACATATCATTGCAAAAATCCAGGATAGATTGCCTAACTTCTTCAAAACCTGGAATGACTGGATAGAGTGGCAGGATAACAATGGATTAAACTACGTTCTTCATTCATTTTAACAACAGGAAGCCTCTGACACATAATTGGTATTTATGACTGACTGGAATAACCGGGACCTTGATACTTTGTAATTAGTAACTCGGAATTTGTACTTACCAGTGCATACCCTCTATATGGAAACCACCTACCCCTCCTTTCCTTCCCCCTTCCCCCATTGAGACCCATCGGCATGTTGTGCATAGCACCCATGGGTCACCCATTTTTATTCAAGTCTTTATATCTCCCTTGTCCTCCCCCCTCCCTTCCCCCCTTTCCCCTATTCCTATAAATCTAAAATTGTGTTTAGTTCATAAATTTTTATGGAATGTTTTATTCTACTGTTTTCTATCATCGTATTTTATGTAGCTATTCCTCCTGCGTGGAAAAATATTTTCTTTGAAATGTTCCAGTTCATGTGTTTTTGCTTTAATAAACACCCTTGAAACGAAAGATTTAATTACGAAAAAAAAAAAATTTAGTGATTGCTTTTATCCAGCTGGCGCCTCTGTTTACATACAAGTTTATAGTGTCCACCCTTGGTGGAAGGAGGACCCACCCCTACCTTTATACCTGTCCTCACTCAGGATTAAGATGTTGCTCTCTGTAGAAAGGAAGAATTTCCTCACCTGCATTTACAGTGGTTGCCTTAGTGGAGACCAGTGTTTGTGAGTATAAATCACTCTCTTACATTGTTTCAACTTACCCTCCGCATACTACACTATATTGGGCTCTCGGTGTTCCTTTTTATTTTTAAATAGTAAAACTACATCCACATACATTTTTAATTAAATAAATATATATTATTACATTTCAAATTTACTGTTTACCTCCCACACCAAAAATTACCCAAATAAAATTTCTCATGAAAAAAAAAATTACAATTAAAAAAACAAACAAAAAAAAAACCCATAAATAGTTACCTAAGGGTTTGAACTTTTTTAATATGCATGTGAACAGGGTAGATTACCAATATTTTTTAAAATTATAAGCTTGTAAATAGTGATGGATGCAAAACTGAAAATGCACCTTTATTTCCAAATGAAATATTGGCGCCATACATTGTGATAGGGACATCAATTAAATGGTGTAATAACTGGTACAAATGAGCAAATAAAATGCATAGGTTTTAATTATGGTAGCATGCATAATTTTAAAGCTATAATGGCCGAAAACTGAGAAATACTTATTTTTTTTCTTAATATTCCTGTTAAAAAGCATTTAGAAAAAAAATATTCTTAGAAAAATGTACCACCCAAAGAAAGTTAGATATAGATCAATTAATTGTGATAATTAGTGATAAAGTTATTGGAGAATGAACGGGAGGTGAAAATTGCTCTGATGCATAAGGTGAAAATTACCCGCGGGCTGAAATGGTTAAAGGGATGAGTTGTCAACCCTGACTGGGATCTGAAGGACTGAAACTATAAGGCAATCCACCTCCTTCCAGAGGGCAGAGACTCATGGACACATCCACCACGTGTATAAGAGTCCCTCTCCCCCCACATCCCTGGAAACAATTTAACTGAGGTAGCTGGAAGAGTTTTGTTTATTCGAACAGGTGTGAGATGAGCACAATTAAACATTTAATATTAGCTTCAATCAATGAAAAGCAGAGACTACCCTTCAGTAGTAAGGCAAAGCAACAGGGCCAGGCCTGAGAGGAAAGGGATAATCCCAAGTCAGTGTTCCATTTATCTCTATAGGAATTAATTGGGAAGGAGGCTTTTTCAATTAACCACTTCGCATCCAGACCTTGTTTTCAACTTATTGACCAGAGCAGTTTTGACAGTTTAGCTATGTCCCTATTTAATCAGAAATAACTTTATCCCTACTTATGACACAGAAATGAAATATATATTGTTTTTTTCAAGACAAACTAGGCTTTCATTGTATGCCATTTTTTCCTTCAAACAATTTTATTTTCTATGAATTTTAATGGGAAAACAAAGAAAAAATAGAAAAAAACATGTATTTCTCAGTTTTACCAATTCCAGTTTAAAAATAAAAAGTGCTACTGTAGATAAAAAAGCACAAGTTTTGTTTGGCTATTCTTACCGCTTATCACAAAACTTAGATTATGTTCCGGTCACAATTTATGGTGAAGATATTTGATTCTGAAATAATGCTACAGAGTGTGTTTTTCACTATGAAATGAGAAAATAAAAGTATTTTTAATAGTTAAAATCAATCTCATTAGCTCAGGAAACTTATATTCCCATTCACCAATTAGTCCTGCATCAGATAGTGCCAGAAATGTGCACAGGAGCAAGCCCAATCCTGCACAGCACTGCTTCAATACAGGTCAGTAGATTCTACTGACCTGTGGCTTAGATGAAGTCCCAGAGGACGTATATCTACTGACCTGTGGACGAAGTGGTTAAAGTTAGATATAAGTAAAAAATAAGACCCCCCCATCCCAATGGTCGTGATAGGCGGAGGTGGGGGTCATATCTAGCTGGAATTCTAGACCTCACAAAGGATTAACTGAATAATCTAAAAGTGAAAATAGGCAGGGAGTGAGTATTTCACCTTTATTTCCTGGGCTGTCAGAAGTCTAGATGTAGAGAGGTAGTGGAATAACTGGGAAGCGTTTTCCTCCCTGAAGCAGGTTATTTCGGTGGGCGGTGCTGAGCGCCAAAGCTGGGCGCAGTCATAGCTGCAATGCTATGATGCGCAACGCGCGTAGCAGTAATTTGGGGCTCTGGCGGCTCAAATTACATCTCCCTCTGAGTTGCGACAACTAGGAGGGGGAATAGTATTTAACCACTTGAGGACCGTGGGCTTTACCCCCCCTTAAGGACCAGACCTTTTTTTCCATTCAGACCACTGCAGCTTTCACGGTTTATTGCTCGCTCATACAACCTACCACCTAAATGAATTTTGGCTCCTATTCTTGTCACTAATAAAGCTTTCTTTTGGTGCTATTTGATTGCTGCTGCGATTTTTACTTTTTATTATATTCATCAAAAAAGACATGAATTTAGTCAAAAAAATTTATTTTTTTAACTTTCTGTGCTGACATTTTTCAAATAAAGTAAAATTTTTGTATACATGCAGCATGAAAAATGTGGACAAACATGTTTTTGATAAAAAAAAAAAACCCATTCAGCCTATATTTATTGGTTTGGGTAAAAGTTATAGCGTTTACAAACTATGGTGCAAAAAGTGAATTTTCCCATTTTCAAGCATCTCTGACTATTCTGACCACCTGTCATGTTTCATGAGGGGCTAAAATTCCAGGATAGTATAAATACCCCCCAAATGACCCCATTTTGGAAAGAAGGACATCCCAAAGTATTCACTGAGAGGCATAGTGAGTTCATAGAAAATATTTTTGTCACAAGTTAGCGGAAAATGACACTTTGTGACAAAAAAAAAAAGTTTCCATTTCTTCTAACTTGCGACAAAAGAAAAAAAAAAAAGAAATCTGCCACGGACTCACCATGCCCCTCTCTGAATACCTTGAAGTGTCTACTTTCCAAAATGGGGTCATTTGTGGGGTGTGTTTACTGTCCAGAAATTTTGGGTGGTGCTAAATTGTAAGCACTCCTGTAAAGCCTAAAGGTGCTCATTGGACTTTGGACCCCTTAGCGTAGTTAGGCTGCAAAAAAGTGCCACACATGTGGTATTGCCGTACTCAGTAGAAGTAGTATAATGTGTTTTGGAGTGTTTTTACACATACCCATGCGGGGTGGGAGAAATATCTCTGTAAATGGCAATCTTTTGATTTTTTTTTACACACAATTGTCCGTTTACAGAGATCTTTCTCTTACTCAGCATGGGTATGTGTAAAAATACAGCCCAAAACACATTGTACTACTTCTCCTGAGTACGGCGATACCACATGTGTGGCACTCTTTTGCACCCTAACTGCGCTAAGGGGCCCAAAGTCCAATGAGTACCTTTAGGATTTCACAGGTCATTTTGCGACATTTGGTTTCAAGACTACTCCTCACGGTTTAGGGCCCCTAAAATGCCAGGGCAGTACGGGAACCCCACAAATGACCCCATTCTAGAAAGAAGACACCCCAAGGTATTCCGTTAGGAGTATGGTGAGTTCATAGAAGATTTTATTTTTTGTCACAAGTTAGCGGGAATTGATTTGTATTGTTTTTTTCACAAAGTGTCATTTTCTGCTAACTTGTGACAAAAAATAAAATCTTCTATGAACTCACCATACTCCTAACGGAATACCTTTGGGTGTCTTCTTTCTAGAATGGGGTCATTTGTGGGGTTCCTATACTGCCCTGGCAATTTAGGGGCCCTAAACCGTGAGTAGTAGTCTTGAAACCAAATGTCGCAAAATGACCTGTGAAATCCTAAAGGTACTCATTGGACTTTGAGCCCCTTAGCGCACTTAGGGTGTAAAAAAGTGCCACACATGTGGTACCGCTGTACTCAGGAGAAGTAGTATAATATGCTTTGGGGTGTATTTTTACACATACCCATGCTGGGTGGGAGAAATATCTCTGTAAATGACAATTGTTTGATTTTTTTTACACACAATTGTCCATTTACAAAGAGATTTCTCCCACCCAGCATGGGTATGTGTAAAAATACACCCCAAAACACATTATACTACGTCTCCTGAGTACGGCGATACCATATGTGACACTTTTTTGCAGCCTAGGTGCGCTAAGGGGCCCAACGTCCTATTCACAGGTCATTTTGAGGCATTTGTTTTCTAGATTACTCCTCACGGTTTAGGGCCCCTAAAATGCCAGGGCAGTATAGGAACCTCTCAAGTGACCCCATTTTAGAAAGAAGACACCCCAAGGTATTCCGTTAGGAGTATGGCGAGTTCATAGAAGATTTTATTTTTTGTCACAAGTTAGTGAAAAATGACACTTTGTGAAAAAAAAAAAACAATAAAAATCAATTTCCGCTAACTTTTGAAAAAAAAAAAAAAAATCTTCTATGAACTCGTCATACACCTAACAGAATACATTGGGGTGTCTTTTTTCTAAAATGGGGTCACTTGTGGGGTTCCTATACCGCCCTGGCATTTTACGGGTCCAAAACCGTGAGTACTCTGGAAACCAAATGTCTCAAAATGACTGTTAAGGGGTATAAGCATCTGCAAATTTTGATGACAGGTGGTCTATGAGGGGGCGAATTTTGTGGAACCGGTCATAAGCAGGGTGGCCTTTTAGATGACAGGTTGTATTGGGCCTGATCTGATGGATAGGAGTGCTAGGGGGGTGACAGGAGGTGATTGATGGGTGTCTCAGGGGGTGGTTAGAGGGGAAAATAGATGCAATCAATGCACTGGGGAGGTGATCGGAAGGGGGTCTGAGGGGGAGGCCGAGTGATCAGGAGCCCACACGGGGCAAATAAGGGCCTGATCTGATGGGTAGGTGTGCTAGGGGGTGACAGGAGGTGATTGATGGGTGTCTCAAGGTGTGATTAGAGGGGGGGAAGAGATGCAAGCAATGCACTGGCGAGGTGATCAGGGCTGGGGTCTGAGGGCGTTCTGAGGGTGTGGGTGGGTGATTGGGTGCCCTAGGGGCAGATAGGGGTCTGATCTGATGGGTAGCAGTGACAGGGGGGATTGATGGGTAATTAGTGGGTGTTTAGGGTAGAGAACAGATGTAAACAATGCACTTGGGAGGTGATCTGACGTAGGATCTGCTGGCGATCTATTGGTGTGGGTGGGTGATCAGATTGCCCGCAAGGGGCAGGTTAGGGGCTGATTGATGGGTGGCAGTGACAGGGGGTGACAGGGGGTGATTGATGGGTGATTGACAGGTGATCAGTGGGTTATTACAGGGAAGTAAAGATGTAAATAATGCACTGGAGAATTGATAAGGGGTGGTCTGTGGGCAATCTGAGCGTGTAGGCCGGTGATTGGGTGCCCGCAAGGGGCAGATTAGGGTCTGATCTTATGGGTAACAGTGACAGGTGGTGATAGGGGGTGATTGATGGGTAATTAGTGGGTGTTTAGGGTAGAGAACAGATGTAAACACTGCACTTGGGAGGTGATCTGACGTCAGATCTGCGGGTGATCTATTGGTGTGGGTGGGTGATCAGATTGCCCGCAAGGGGCAGGTTAGGGGCTGATTGATGGGTGGCAGTGACAGGGGGTGATTGATGGGTGACTGACAGGTGATTGACAGGTGATCAGGGGGATAGATGCATACAGTAAACAGGGGGGGGGGGTGATCAGGAGGGAGCAGGGGGCAGTTTAGGGCATAAGAAAAAAAATAGCGTTTACAGATAGTGACAGGGAGTGATTGATGGGTGATTAGGGGGGTGATTGGGTGCAAACAGTGGTCTGGGGGGTGGGCAGGGGGGGGGGTCTGAGGGGTGCTGTGGGCGATCAGGGGGCAGGGAAATCAGTGTGCTTGGGTGCAGACTAGGGTGGCTGCAGCCTGCCCTGGTGGTCCCTCAGACACTGGGACCACCAGGGCAGGAGGCAGCCTGTATGATACACTTTGTATACATTACAAAGTGTATTATACACTTTGTATGCAGCGATCCTGGTGCTAGAAACCCGCCAACGCTTCCTAACGGCCGGCGGGTTACAGCGCGAGGGGGGCGGAGCCAGGCGCCGGTGGCTGATCGCGTCACGAATGACGCGATTGCGCCGCCCATGCTTATACAAGGACCGCCGCCTCTGTGCATGCGGCGGTCGGCAAGTGGTTAACACCACCCGAAGTTTAGCAGCAGCAGGGAGAGCTGTCCTTCGGCTCACCCTGCACGGAACTGTCTGGCGCAGAGACACCATGTACTCTTTCCTACCTGACCCAAACAAAACTGGAGGTTTGACCAGGAGAAAAATCAGAGTTATTATACACTTCAGTATATAACAACATTCAATATGTTATAAAAAAAAAAAAACACATCTACCCCAATCCGCCCCCCCCCCTTTTTTTTTTTTAAACTATTTCTATGCTGACTAGTATTGGCACCTGAAGTCAGTTCTTCCCAAAGCCCTCCGCGGGGGACTTCCTTGTGTTCAGACACAGGGGCCCATACGCAATTCACTTTTTCACCTGAGTTTTCTCCAAGGTGATATTTTTAAACTTGTCAATAAAATGCTTTTTAAGCCACCAGAAAGTGAGAAAATACTCAAAATAATTGTAATATTACTTTTTCACCTACTTTTTTGTACTTTTTTAGTTAAAAACTACTTTAAATTGAAGATGAAAAATTATCTCCTATGAGAAAAGTCAAAGGAAAAAGTGAATTGCATATGGCCCAGGGTGGAAGGAGAAATCACCCCAGATGCTGCCCCTCACATCAGCTCTTGTAAGTGAGATTTACTGTTTCTGAAAACTTTCAATAAATGATCTTCACCATGCAAGACTGTTTTTAGCTATAGAGAAATGAGCAAGGATATTGGAAGCTGCAGATTGCCTGACAAGACATGTTATTACATATATTGTATACTTAATCCCAGCTCCGGTTTAAAGGGAGATGGAAGGGTGATTGAGCCACAGGGGAACACAGAGGAGTGTTTGAGCCACAGCACTGGAGGCTTTGATATTGCTGGTCCCATAGTAATCCTTGTGTGTTTACTCAAATGGAGAAGAGGTTTTTTTTTCTAACTTCATAAGGAATTTGTCGTCGGGTATGTTGAATGCACATACATGACTGCCTCTGAGGTTGCAACAGGAGGTGCAAGGTGGCGCATGGCAGGAGTGCTGGATATGCAGTTGAAGTAACTAATTGTTACTGTCCCCCTAAATGGGGAACAGAAGGCAGGCTGAGCTGTGATCACCAGGTCTTAAAGGGGAACTTCAGCCTAAACAAACATACTGTCATTAAGTTACATTAGTTATGTTAATTAGAATAGATAGGTAGTATAATTTTTTACCCACCCTGTTTTAAAAGAACAGGCAAATGTTTGTGATTCATGAGGGCTGCCATCTTTGTCATGGGGCAGCCATCTTTATGGTTGAAAGGAGGTGACAGGGAGCATGAGAAACAGTTCCAACTGTCCTGTGTCCTGATAACCCCTCCCAGCTGCACGCGCTAGGCTTCAAATGTCAAATTAAAAATGTAAAAAAAAAATTGCACCAAAACAGCAGAACGAGAACAACAACATCAAAAATCCCATCATGCTTTGCACAGCATCAGGGGAAAAATGCCCGGGCAGTTTTCTTCTGTGCAGCTAAAAATGAGGCTTGTATAAGAGAAACAAAGTTCTGATGCTGTGAAACTGTTAAAGAAACACCAGGCCTTTTCAGTGCTGCTGAGTCTATTTTTAGTCTGGAGGTTCACTTTAACGTTTGAGTTAGAAACTACCAGGCAGGCTCTCGGGTAGTCAGAGGTCGGCAACAGATCAGGCAATTGGACACAGCAGGAGTCTGCAACAGATTGGGTTCTCAGACAAGCCGGGGACGCTACCAGAGCGGGAAGTCTGACACAGCAGAAGACATCCTCAGACAAGCCAATAACGATAATCAAGCAGAAAGTCGGACAAAGCAGGAGTCAGCAACGGATTGGGCAGTCATACGAGCATCAGAATCACGGAATCAGGGCAAGTAAGTACCAGGTCACAGGAACAAACACTAGCTGCAATACTACAGCGAGTTTTGAGTGCTGTTTCTCGGCTTACATAGACCTTTAGGCGTGAAGACATGTACACGTGTACGCGTTACGCAATACGCCGGCACACAGAGAACCCACGCCTTCCAACGCAAAACTCCATACGCATGCACCTGCACACACCAGCACGCCCCCCGGAAGGAACGTACCAGCGCACACATGCACGGACACCAGTGAGTACCTGCTGCCAGGACCGATCACTTAGCTTAGATCGCTTAGTGACAGAATTACACTACGTGTGCTTTGTTTCATTCTTTTATATGTACATGAAGGTAATATTTGCAAGAAGGATATCAGAGCACTAAAGTCTAAAGGAGGATATCTACCTACAAGTGGACATTGCATAGTGACTTTTCCTGATTGTGGATTTAAGTCTGGTTACTAGACTTTAGACCTTGAGCGCAGTTACACACTGCTTGTTTTAGATGAAATACAATGTGGATAAAGGTCATCCAACATTTACCAACCCATACATCCATTATGTCAACATTATTCTGTCTTAACAATTTTGTATAATTGTGCATCATATCAAGCTGCAACATTACTTTCTTTGCCATCTACTGGGTTATTAATAACAATAACTGGACCCAGTTCTAACCCCTGGTAACCATTTCCCATTTTGAGTATGATCCATTTACAACAATGCCTTCTTTTCCTTAGCCAGTTAGTTAGATTGGCATTCACCAATTTATAACTAAGCAAGTTGGTCAGACAAGACCTTTAGAAAGCACTTTTTGAGTAGGTGAAGTTTATTTTTGTCATATTCCTAACATTTCTTCCAACACACAACTGATGCAAAACTTATTGGTCTATATTTTCCCAACACTGCCATTTAACTTCTTGAATAAAGAGAAAAACTTCAGCTGTATGCCAGTGATATGAAACTGACCCATGAACAGTCACAAAAATAAAACAAAGTGGCCCCATTTATAATTGAACATAACGCCTTCAAAATGGAACTCGTGACAAGTTATTCCACAGCATGAGAACGTCTAGGGACACCATTTTTAAAAAAAAAAAAAAACTTACTAAGGACTGGTGCACACCAGAGCGGTTCTGGAGCATTTTTAAAAACGCTAGCTGTGTGAAAACTGCTTGGGTAATGTATTTCAATGGGCTGGCGCACACCAGAGTGGTTCGTTTTTTCCACAAGCGCAAACTCGGGGGCTGCAGCATTTCTTAGATTTCTGAGGCGTTTCTGCCTCAATGTTAAGGTATAGGAAAGTGGAAAACCACTCTTAAAAACGGTTTTCCAGGCGTTTGTTACAGAACCTGTTCAGTAACAGCTTTACTGTAACAATATATGACATCTGCTACACAAAAACGCTCCGCATGTTTAGAAAACCTCTCTAAACATGCCTAGAATTGCTCTGAAAATCAGCTTCAAAAACCTAGCGTTTTGCAGATCTGCTAGAGGTTTTTCGTGTGCGCTGGGCCAAAATCTGCTTCAAAAACCTCTAGTGTTTTGCGGATATGCTGCTAGAGGTTTTTGGTGTGCACTGGCCCTTAAAGTGAACCAGAGATGAAACACCCTCATGTATTTTACTATATACATCAGTGGGAACGTTAAAGAAAACACCTACCCTGCTATCTGTTTCATTTGTCACTGCTCAGCCGGCTTCTTATCATCCCTGATATAATCCCCGACTGAGCATTCAGTCTGGCTTTGCTCAGGAATTATAGCGGAGTCTGTCTTCTCTGACGTCTTTTCAAGCCCAAGCCTGCCCCCCCTTCTGGCTCTGCTATAATGACTCAGCTATAATGATACCTGAGCAAAGCCAGACTGAATGCTCAGTCTGAGATTTTATCAGGGATGAAACAGGCAGGCTGAGCAGTGAAGAATGAAACACAGAGCAAGGTAGGTGTTTTCTCTAATGTTCCAACTGATATACATGGTAAAATACATGAGGGTGCTTCGTCTCTGGATCACTTTATCCTCCCTGGCGGTGTGCAGTTTCGGTGGCTGCGTCCGCGGGAGAGATTATTTTCATAAAACTTGTAATACTTGTAGCTAGCACTAGGCTAGCTACCAGTGTTCCCCAAGTCCGCCGCACCTCTCTGATCCCCCCGATCGCCGGCGCTTAAATTTAACCAGCCGTGATCCGGCGAGCCTCCCCAATCAGCTTCAGTTGTCGCTATGGCGACGATCGGACATGACGTCATCGACGTCATGTGCCGTCATCGACGTCATGAGCCGTCCCGATCCTCCCCATAGCAAAGCCTGGAGCTGACTGGGAGGCTGCGCCATCTTGGATCCCTGGGCGGTATGTATTACCGCGGAGATCGGGGGGGGGGGGGGGGGAATCGGAGCAGAGCAGAGGGACTTGGGGGACACAGGTAGCTAGCCTAGTGCTAGCTACAAGTATTACAACAAGTTTTATTCAAAAAATTCCTCCCAGGGCCATGCAATCCTCTGCGGCGGCTACCCTGAGTGTAGGTCGGGGTTACTGCCAGGAGGGTTAAAAGGTTAATAACACCTGGCAATATACTATAGATTTCCAACCAGTGTTCCAAACTGATTAATCTCTTTCTGAAAAGAATCGATTCAGAAGGAATCTATTCCTACCAGCAGGGAATCTATTGAAAATCAATTGAACCGCAGAGTTGTACTGTTCAATGCAGTACAAAGCTATGGGTCATCGATCGACTAATGCTTTGCCCCACTCCTGCTCTATCCAAAGGTGGCCATACATCTAGCGACTTGGCGGTCAATCAACCATCTGATTCAAAACATTTTATCAGGTTAGATGATAATTGGTGCTGCAATAAGCATGCCTGATTAATATGGCCAGCATCAAAGGAAGAATTAATCAGATTCCCCAAAAACTTCTCAGAGCACCACCAAAACAATTAAATCTCAGCTTTTCATACTCACACTCCAGTTTCCTCGATATCACAATTCGTATACAAGATAGGAATTTACAACCATTCATATACCGTAAACCAACGGACCGTCATTCTATAAGTGGAATAGTTTCCACCCAGAACACACCAACAAAATCTATTGTTTGCAGCCAGGCTCTGAGATATAACCACATTTTTCTAATTTGGAGGACAGAGACAGACAACTTATGTCACTATGGAATATATTCATAGATCAGGGATATCATCCACAAATTGTTGATTATAAAATACACAGAGCAACCTTAAAACCCAGAGAGGAATTCTCAAAATACACTCTAAAACGGAAAACAACTGAGCCCCAATATTGGTCACATATGATCCAAAATTGAAGACACTGAGGAAGATATCGACATCCCTACAACCAATACTCCACAAAGACAAACGCCTGAAGAAATTTTTTTTCTGATTTACCACTGTTTGCTTTCAGACAACCTACCAATTTGCAACAAACGATCATCAGAAGCGCATTATCAATACCAGAAACTCCAGGCACATTTTCCTGCAATATAAAAGATTGGAGTTTACCATAGAGTTGCAGTCTAACCGTGCAAAAGCGTCTACTTATTCACTTGGACCCGTGCATTGGCGCAGCCAGTATAAATAGCATAAAGAGGAAATACATGAATTAGCCTCAAGCACCGTTTCATCTAGGTTCAATCATTAATTTTATTGCACGATCAATTATCAAGTTACAAGTAGGCTCCTTTAAGGAACCAATAGCTAGATAGCGAATTTAAAAACTGTTTCTGCGCAGAATTCATTATGTATTTAAAACCAAAGAGCCTTCCCACATATCCCCCAAATGTTCAATCTAGGCTTGAGTGCATGGAGTCTGTCAAAAGGACTCTTATGCTCCATGCACACAAGCCCAGTCTGCCTAGCTGTCACACAACAGCACACCACCATACACACAGCAGCTGCTTTCCCCCTAATGGGGATGTCCTTTTGTTATATTGCAAAAAAGCTGCAGCATAAAGCATAAGCCGGCTAAGCACTAGCACAGTTCCACAGAGCTTCACAAGCAGTTAGGAAGCAATACTAGAGAGGCATAATTCCTCCAATCTTATATCAATATACTTGCGCCAGCCTGTTGAGCGTGTCTTTCCCTCACTTGCTCCACATATCCTCTCGCATCCCGGTGTCTGATACTGTCCTTGTAAGGATGCTGGGCACAAAACGCATGCTCCCCTCGGTGGGACCCGACTCTGCCATGGTCACTTCCGGAATTTGCATGCAGCGCAGACGCGCTCAGAGTGTCCTCACATGTACAGGGCACCTTGGCTCTGGAGCAGACACAGTTCGCCTTGGCTGGCGTAGTGTAACTTAAGCATGCCAGCTGACAGTGTCGGCGTTAGGCAGTGGGGCCGCTTGACTAGCATGGTGCGGCGATAGGTTCCTCCCACCGACGCGTTTCACGTCACTGACGCTTCTTCAGGGCGTGGCTTAGGGGTACTGGATCCATTGTTTTATAGGAGAGCTGACACACTCCCTAGTATGACTCACCAGCCTTTCTGCTGATGTCATTGTTGTTCACGTCAACAAACTTTATTGCTCCCACGATTCTTTACATAGTTGTTCCCAGAGAGGATAGTCCTATAGCAGCATATATCAGCACTTTTCTCCTTTCTAACACCATCTAGTGGACCATTTTTATATTGCAAATTGACTTTTTTCACATATATGTTCACCTATATCAGTCATACTTCCACCCATGCATTTAACTTACTAATTCCTGTTAGGCTACAACCGCAGGAGGTACATTAAACATTTTATATTTTATATATTTTGGGGACAAGCGACTAATGGGCCTCTTTTCAGGGTATATATTTTAGTCTTAATTTTAATTTTTATAACTATATACATGCAGTTATGTCCTTTTTCTTCTAATATTGCTAACTCCATCGTTTATAGGCCATTTGACGTAGGAAGAGGGTCAGATTTAAATCTGAATTAAAGCCGTGCGGCTCCACAGTGTCCTATCTGTAAATCCACATGGACTCCTTTCCTAAAAGTACGTCATCAAAATTCCCCCTCCTCAGATAAATTCAACTTCTATATGGCTTTCACTTTTGTACCCCTCAGTGAGGCTCCATGTTGTTCCCTATAGTGCTTGTGTAGTGGCATTTCCACTTCCCCCTCCTCGATCTCCCTAAAATGTTCTAAAATTATTGATTTGAGATCTCTTCTAGTTTTGCTCACATACATTAACTTACATGGGCACTCGATTACGTAGTTCACCCTTTCGGTATCACAGTTCATAAAACCATTAATTTTATATATGCAATCAACATTAGTATTTGTGAATGTTTTTGTTTTATCTACATATGGGCAGATTTTACATTTCCCACACTTAAACATGCCCCTACCCGATCTACTTCGTAACCACTCACTTCCCTCCCTTGTCGGTTTAAATTCACTCCTCACTAATTTGTCCTTTAAGTTTGGTGCCCTCTTCGCTGTCAACATCGGTCGTGGCCCACTAGTTTTTCAAAATCAGGATTGGCCCTTAGAATGTCCCAATGTTTCTCCAAGAGCTGTCTCAGCTCTTCCCAGTGAGAGCCATAGGGAGTGATTATCCTCAGATTACTCTCTTTTGGATTGTCACGCATTGGTTTAGATGTCAATAGGTCGATTCTTGCATTACTCCATGCTTTTTTGACTGCTGATTTTAGGATTCTATGTAAATAGCCCCACTCCCTGAATCTGGAGCACATTTCTCTCGATTCAGTCCTAAACTGATTGTCAGTCGAGCAATTCCTGCGAATACGCAGGAATTGACTATATGGAATGGACCGTATCAGGGCAGGGGGGTGATGGCTGGCAGCGTGGAGGACACTATTCCCCGCCGTTGGCTTCCGATAGGTGGAGGTGGCAATTCTCCCCTCCTCCACCTTTAAGCGAAGTTCAAGAAACAACATCTCCACATCACTCAGTGTATGTGAGACGAATGTTTCGCTTGTTACCATTCAACTTGCTTATATAGGCCGAGAGCTCAGATTCTGTGCCCCTCCACACTACCAGCACATCATCTATAAAACGAAGCCAGAGGGAGACATTTGCCCCGAATTCTGGGTCTGGGTAGACATCCTGTCTCTCCCAGAGCCCAAGATGCAAACATGCATATGCCGGGGCACATGCCGCCCCCATTGACGTTCCCCTGACCTGTCTATAATACCTGCCATTGAACTTAAAACAGTTCAATTTTAGCACCAGGCTCAATGCCCAAAGTAGCATTTCATTATGTTCAGCCGCTGCATAACCGCTTTCCTCAAGGAAAAAATCCGCTGCCCTGAGCCCCTCCTCATGCGGGATCAACGTGTACAACGATTCCACGTCGATCCCCACACGGAGGGACCCAGGGGGAACAGAGAAGTCCTCCAACACCTTGAGGATATCTCGACTGTCCTTTACATTTGATAGAAGTTGCATGACTAGAGCAATAGCAGAAGGTGCGAGACCTGCTCTTATATCTTGTGCACAATACCAAATTCACAGATATATCATCAAAAAACAGACCACTCTTCCTGTGAGCCATCGAGTGTTGTGTACATGATACTCTGCATGAGATGCCCCTCAAGAGGAATCTATGTAGAAGACAAAACTGTGCACAAGATTAAATCACCACTTTAACCACTTCAGCCCAAAGGGGTTTTTACCCTAACGGACAAGAACAATTTTCACCTTTCAGTGCTCATGCCTTTCATTTGCCAATAGCTTAATCACTACGAATCACAATGAAATGATCTATATCTTGTTTTTTTCACCACCAATTAGGCTTTTTGGGGTTGATATTGGGGAAAAAAGGAAAAAAAATACACTATTTCTCCAATTTCATCCCCTATAGTTTTAATATAAACACTACTAATGTGCATAAATGCACACATTTTATCTGCCTATTTGTCCAGGTTATTACAAGATTTGAATTATGTCCCTAGTACAAAGTACGGTGACAAAATATTATTTGGAAATAAAGGTGTATTTTGTGCTGTTTTTGTTGTGTTTTTTGCTTTACTTTTCTCACGTGCCTGCGCGCAGGAGCGCGCGCGCCTGCACGCAGGAGCGCACGCGCCTGCACGCAGGAGCGCACGCACGCAGGAGCGCACGCGCCTGCACGCAGGAGCGCACGCGCCTGCACGCAGGAGCGCACGCGCCTGCACGCAGGAGCGCACGCGCCTGCACGCAGGAGCGCACGCGCCTGCACGCAGGAGCGCACGCGCCTGCACGCAGGAGCGCACGCGCCTGCACGCAGGAGCGCACGCGCCTGCACGCAGGAGCGCACGCGCGGCAGCAAATCTCAGGCAGCGCTGTACTGGGGACAGCCGTATCACACGGCTGTCATAGGCTGAAGCGTATGACAGCCGATCACAGTGACTGGCTGGCAGGGGGAGGGAGGGCGGATTAAAAAAAACAAATAAATAAAAAAAGGAAATTTATTAGTAAAATAATAAAATATATATTTGTAAAAAGAAAAAAAAAACAACACTGGAGGAACGATCAGACCCCACCAACAGAAATCTCTGTTGGTGGGCAGAAAAGGGGGGGCTGCGAAATCATTTGTGTGCCGAGTTGTGCGGCCCTGCAGCTAGGCCTTAAAGGGGAACTGAAGTAAGAGGTATACAGAGGCTGCCATATTTATTTCCTTTTAATCAATACCAGTTGCCTGGCAGCCCTGCTGAGCCTCTGCCTCTAATAGTATTAACCATAGCCCCTGAACAAGCATGCAGCAGATCAGGTGTTTCAGACTTTAAAGTCAGATCTGACAAGACTAGCTGCATGCTTGTTTCTGGTGTTATTCAGATACTACTGCAGAGAAATAGACCAGCAGGGCTGCCAGACAACTGGTATTGTTTAAAAGGAAATAAATATGGCAGCCTCCGTATACCTCTTACTTCAGTTCCCCTTTAAAGCTGCAGTGGCCAATTTAGCAAAAAATGGCCTGGTCTTTAAGGGGGGGTTAACACTGCGTTCCTTAAGTGGTTAAACAAAAAAACATTTCTTTGTTACAGCTGATACAAAATCCTAAAATAAATCTGCACTGCTTCTACTGCCTGATTCATGCAAGCAGACATATTGTTAACAGCTTGTGCTGTCAAATGGGCTTTGCCATCTCTGCCATAGGCAGTCATGTGACACACAGGAGAGATCAGATTACAACTTGTGATTATACAAAATATTTCTTTGCAGAAATTTGTGTCTAAACTCCCAAAAAACTGAATGCTAAGTGATGAGAATCAGTCAGTGCGGATTAAGTTTCATGGTAGTCTACGTTTCACTATCTTATTAGAAAACTCTAGGGTCACTTTTAAAGGAGAATGATCAGGTGTGCTTTAAATATTTACCCGGATCCGAAGTGAGAGAGGGATATGGAGGCTGAGTTGCAGGGGCGTCGCTAGCCCTATTTTGGGGGGGCACATGCCCCCAATCTGTCCTGGGGTCCTACGGATCTCCGCCCGGCCGCCCCCTCTGTCAGCGGCTCCCTCCAGCCGCCGCCGCGTCACTCAGACCTCAGGATCAGGTGGCGAGCAATCGTGTGGGCGCTAGGACCCAGCGCCCGCACTGATATGCGGAAGTGACATCACTTCCGCATATCGAGCAGGTGCGTTCGGCGCCCGCTGGTACTGGTCGGGTCGCCGCTGATCATGAGGTCTGCTGCGAGGTAAGGGGGGAGAGCGGCGGCGGCGGCTGGAGGGGGGGGGCTCCCTGTCACTCACTCACTCCCTAGGGGGCCACCCTGTCACTCACTCACTCCCTAAAGGGCCTCCCTGTCACTCACTTACTCCCTAAAGGGGCTCCCTGTCACTCACTCACTCCCCTAAAGGGGCTCCCTGTCACTCACTCACTCCCTATAGGGGCTCCCTGTCACTCACTCACTACCTAAAGGGGCTCCCTGTCACTCACTCGCTTCCTAAAGGGGCTCCCTGTCACTCACTCGCTCCCTAAAGGGGCTCCCTGGCACTCACTCGCTCACTAAAGGGGCTCCCTGGCACTCACTCCCTAAAGGGGCTCCCTGGCACTCACTCACTACCTAAAGGGGCTCCCTGTCAATCACTCACTACCTAAAGGGGCTCCCTGTCAATCACTCACTGCCTAAAGGGGCTCCCTGTCAATCACTCACTGCCTAAAGGGGCTCCCTGGCACTCACTCCCTAAAGGGGCTCCCTGGTACTCACTCCCTAAAGGGGCTCCCTGGCACTCACTCCCTAAAGGGGCTCCCTGGCACTCACTCACTCCCTAAAGGGGCTCCCTGGCACTCACTCACTCCCTAAAGGGGCTCCCTGGCACTCACTCACTCCCTAAAGGGGCTCCCTGGCACTCACTCACTCCCTAAAGGGGCTCCCTGGCACTCACTCACTCCCTAAAGGGGCTCCCTGTCACTCACTCACTCCCTAAAGGGGCTCCCTGGCACTCACTCACTGCCTGAAGGGGCTCCCTGGCACTCACTCACTGCCTGAAGGGGCTCCCTGGCACTCACTCACTGCCTGAATGGGCTCCCTGGCACTTACTCACTGCCTGAAGGGGCTCCCTGGCACTCACTCACTACCTAAAGGGGCTCCCTGGCACTCACTACCTAAAGGGGCTCCCTGTCACTCACTATCGGGGTCCCTGTCACTCACTACCTAACTGGAGGCGCCTGTCACTCACTAGCTAACCTGGGGGTCCCTGTCACTCACTACCTAACTTGGGGTGCTACCATATTAAGGGGGCATTCTGCCTATTTATGTGAAATGCTGTCTATTTATGTGCCTCATGACTGCTGAATTTGTCTTGTTGGGAGCCTTATGATTTGTTGGGGGCCTCAAGATTGCTGAATTTGTCTTGTTGGGGGCCTCATGATTTGTTGGGGGCCTCATGATTGCTGAATTTGTCTTGTTGGGGGCCTCATGATTTGTTGGAGGCCTCATGATTGCTGAATTTGTCTTGTTGGGGGCCTCATGATTTGTTGGGGGCCTCATGATTGCTGAATTTGTCTTGTTGGGGGTCACATGATTGCTAACTGCGAGACTATGGGAAAAGCTGAATCCTTATCATATGAGACAATAGCATTAAACCTACTTTTTTAGCTTTTTAAAACTGGGAGGTTCTGAAAAATACATTTTTTCAGGAGTAGGATGGATGAAATTGTTTATCTTCACAGTTTATTTTCAACTTGGATTTTCCATAATGTTCATGTACGAGTTAAAATGTTTGTACAGTATTTAGTGCTGTTGCCACTTTGCGATAGATAAGTGACTTTTGGGTTGCAGTTTGGGCACTCGGCCTCCAAAAGGTTCGCCACCACTGTCATAATCTAATGTCCCACCATTGCTAGGTTCATGTAAATTTGTCTCCACCCGTTACCACACCTATATTCTGGTCCATGGCCCACCCATTTTTCGGTGCGGCGCGATAAGCACGCCGCACAACGTGATTCTCATATTTTTGGCACGCTAGTTGCAGTGTGCTGAATTCTGCTGCCTACAGTATGTACAGTATACGCTGTTCTCTAGTGCCTGCACTGTGTGCTGATTTACCTCCAGTGTGTACAGTGTAAGGTGTTACTCTGTGCCTTTACTGATTGTAAACCAGCTATATTGTATGCTGATCCCTGCTACTTTCAGTATGTACAGTATTAGCTGTAAAGCCTGGTACACACATACAATTTTGATTAGCCAATTTTAGCTCTGTTCATAAAATTCATTGTCTGTTGGCCCACTTACTGCACGGGGGTGGTAAAATTGGGGGTCAGTGATTGACCAATCAAAATTGTATGTGCGTATACATCTTTGATCTATGCCTATACTGATTGTAAATTATCCAAATAAAGGACAGGGGGCTCCATCCAATATTTCGATGGGCAGGCCCGTTATCTGTAGCTTACACCGCTGCTAAGTTCATGTTCATTTGGCCCCACCCATGGCCGTGCCCACTCACCTCATGGCCACGCCCATTTTTTTTGCCATATACCTCCCGCCTGGTGCCCACAGGTGCCCCTGATCTCCAAGGACCCTAGAAACGCCCCTGCTGAAATGTTTATTTCCTATAAATTAAGCAGATTGATTGGATGTCCTGCTGATCCTCTGCCTTTAACCTCCATGGCAGTGCTTTTCTGTCTGGATTTATGGGTCTAAAAGCGGTACATTTTTTTCAAGAATTTTAGACCTCCAATTCTTAAAGGGAATTAGAGATGTTCCCTAGCTGAAAAAATGAAAAAGCTTTTATACATACCTGGGGCTTCCTCCAGCCCCATACGCACGGATCGATCCCACGCCGCAGTCCTCAGCTGTCTGCATCTACGAGAACTGGCTCCCGCCAGTGACGTCATCGGAGCCGGGCTACGCTGGAGAAGTGTTCCCTCTACATATCTCTCCATACACTGTTGCAGAGATACGCAAACGGCGCACTTCTGCTACGCTAGACTGGCTCCGACTGCCGGAACAGCGCGGAGCCGGTTCTCGTAGCTGCGAGCCGAGGAGGATGGCGGTGTGGGATCAATCAGCGCGTATGGGGCTGGAGGAAGCCCCAGTTATGTATAGAATCTTTATTATTTTCAGCTCTGGTTCCCATTAAGTCATAACTCTCCAAAATAAGTCAGAATAAAGGCCTTAAAAGACATTCCGCATATAATAAAGGACTAGAACAGAAAATTGTTGAAATAATTAAATTTATGAATAAGCTTAAAAAAATAGTGAAACTGTACAAATAAGACACCAGACTATACAGTATGTACATATGTACCTAATAAACATCCCGCGTGTGGTATAATTTGAAACAGGAAATGGCACAGAGGGCGACGTCACAATTGGGGAAGTAGAAGCACGATTCCTTTCGGACTGTATTCCCTTTGCTATCAGTCTTAAGCGGCAGGCAGAGAGTAGATAAAATCCAGGCAGAGGTCATGTAGGCGGGCGGCAGAGAGTAGTAAAAATCCAGGCAGAGGTAGGTGCCGGCGCCATGCAGAGAGTAGTCTAATCCCAGGCAGAGGTCGGTGCAGGCGGCCTGCAGAGAATACAGTCCTGACCAAAAGTTTTGAGACTGTCAAAAATATTGGAAATTAGAAAAGTTGGTGCTTACGTTTTTGTAATAGCAATTTGCATATACTCCAGAATGTTATGAAGAGTGTTCAGATGAATTGCATAGTCCTCCTTTGCCATGAAAATTAACTGAATCCCCCAAAAAGGGTCAGTCAGGACCTGCTGAGATCATTTCAGTAATCGTCTTGTTAACTCAGGTGAGAATGTTGACGAGCACAAGGCTGGAGATCATAATGTCAGGCTGATCGGGTTAGAATGGCAGACTTGACATGTTAAAAGGAGGGTGATGCTTGAAATTATTGATCTTCCATTGTTAACCATAGTGACCAGCAAAGAAACGCGTGCAGCCATCATTGCGTTGCATAAAAATGGCTTCACAGACAAGGATATTGTGGCTACTAAGATTGCACCTAAATCAACAATTTATAGGATCATCAAGAACTTCAAGGAAAAAGGTTTAATTCTTGTAAAGAAGGATTCAGGGGGTCCAAGAAAGTCCAGCAAGCGCCAGAATCTTCTCCTAAAGAGGATTCAGCTGCGAGATCAGAGTGCAACCAGTGCAGAGGTTGCTCAGGAATGGCAGCAGGCAGGTGTGAGCGCATCTGCACACACAGTGAGGGAAAAACTTTTGGAAGATGGCCTGGTGTCAAGAAGGGCAGCAAAGAAGCCACTTCTCTCCCAAAAAAACATCAGGGACAGATTGATTTTCTGCAGAAAGTATGGTGAATGGACTGCTGAGGAATGGGGCAAAGTCATATTCTCCGATGAAGCCCCTTTCCGATTGTTTGAGACATCTGGAAAAAGGTTTGTCAGGAGAAGAAAAAGTGAGCGCTACCATCAGTCCTGTGTCATGCCAACAGAAAAGCATCCTGAGACCATTCATGTGTGGGGTTGCTTCTCATCCAAGGGAATGGGCTCACTCACAATTTTGCCAAAAAACACAGCCATGAATAAAGAATGGTACCAAAACACCCTCCAACAGCAAATTCTTCCAACAATCCAACAACAGTTTGGTGAAGAACAATGCATCTTCCAGCATGATGGAGCACCATGTCATAAGGCAAAAGTGATAAGAGACTCGGGGACCAAAAGGTTGAAATTATGGGTCCATGTCCTGGAAACTCCCCAAGTCTTAATCCCATACAAGACAAGACTGCAGTGAAGAGGAGCCGGCAGCTGGGACACTTAAGAGCAGGGATACTGGATGGGATTGCTGGACCCTCTGATACCAGCTAATGGGACCCTCAGATGATGGCTGCTGCGACCCTTGGATGGCGGCAGTCAGACAAAGGAAGAGAGGATCGCGGTAGCAGGATCCGGTAAGTATGTTTTGGGGCCAAAACACCGTACCTTTAGCATATAAGACGCACCCACTTTTTCTCCCCAGTTTTGGAGAAGAAAAAGTGCATCTTTTTCCCCCCAGTTTTGGAGAAGAAAAAGTGCATCTTATATTCTGAAAAATACAGTGTGCCTGTGCAGTAAATACGATCTGATCAGGCTCGGCTGTTTCCACCGAAGCCTAAGCGGAGAGCATACTCCGTATGCACTCACGCCGACAAGAAGATTTTCGGGGGTCCCAGTGCTGGATCCTCTCTACCAGGGTTGCTCAAATCCGAATTCGGGAGATACCCGGATAGTTCTATCTGGATATCTCCCAGTAAACCTGTGCGGACTGGGCGGGTGGGGTGGGGGGGTACTCTTACCTGTATGACGTCTTCTTCGGTCCAACCCTGGTGCCTCCCACAATGCGTTCCATGCGCCGGTCACGTGACTACAAACACTTCCTCCTTCAACCCGGAAGGAGGAAGTGTTTGTAGTTACGGGACGGCCGCTTGGACCGCATCGTGGGAAGCACCAGGGACGGACCGAAGAAGACGCACAGGTTTACTGGGAGATATCCGGATAGAACTATTCAGGTATCTTCCGAATTTGGATTTGAGCAGCCCTGCTCTCTACTCAGGAGGCAGTCTCTTTAGGATCCGGGAGGGGAGGGGGGGGGGGGGGTCTTCCCCTCTTGAGGCAAGTACCCCTGGGTGGCAATTTTTATTACAGGTACACTTTAAGGAAAGCGGGTGGGGGCATATGAAAGAGGAATAGCAGGAGGCATTGGTAGGAAAAAGGATTAAAATTAGATTGCTAGCCTACAGATTACTATTTTTGACAATCTGTATGTAGATTGCCAATATAGGTAGCCTTTCCAGTTCCTCCCTCCCATGCTTCAATGTAGGTAGCCCCCCGCACACTAGTGGGGTGGGAAGTAACTCACCACAAAGTTCGGGTCTCCTTGCTCACTCCTCAATGTGCTGCCCTGCGGAATAGTTCAGACCGCAGATAAGTAGTAGCCTGGCCGCAGTAAAGAGACAGCCAGGTAAACGGTGCACAGTAACGGCACGTATATATGAGAAGTGAGCAGTGGTGACACTAGTGGTAAGGCTGCATACTAGGCACAAAGAGCGCAGTCAGTAATCTAAAATGGGGCTCTACCGGGCCCAACAGAGTACCCAAAATTGTGATTTTGAAATCAAACCATGCCAAACACTTCCTGCACCTATGCCACTAGTGCTGACTCAGCATGCAAAGTATAAGATACTCATCACGTTTACCACTGCCAAACTCAAGGTTGGATGGTATTTGGCAGCCGTGTTTGCAACATTTGTGGCACCTCTTCTTGGCTGCTCAGTCGTCTCCATTTAGACCCACCAATGTTTATTAGCAACATAATAAAATTGAGCTTATCAACCCAGATCCGGAAGAGGACTGCGTAACATATAATAGACAATTTTGCAAGTCAGTGGTATGCTACATGGGATAAACCGCAGTGTCAGGATCGAGCCAATACTGCATTTTATCCCTGTGTTTGCCTGCGCTTAATAACCTCTATTCAGGCAGCTAGCATGTTACGTACGTTTTTTTTTTACTAAGCATATACGTGGGATAAGACCCAGTGACAAAAAAATATACTAGCAGTGATTAACCACTTAAGGACTGCAGTCATAAAACCCCTTAAGGACCAGACACTTTTTCCATTCAGACCACTGCAGCTTTAACGGTTTATTGCTCGGTCATACAACCTACCACCTGAATGAACTTTACCTTCCTTTTCTTGTCACTAATACAGCTTTCTTTTGGTGCTATTTGATTGCTGCTGAGATTTTGTTTTTAGTTTTTATTATATTCATCAAAAAAGACATGAATTTTGTAAAAAAAATGATTTTTTTAACTTTCTGTGCTGACATTTTTCAAATAAAGTAACATTTCTATATACATTTTTGTCCAAATTTATTGTGCTACATATCTTTGATTAAAAAAAATCCAATAAGCATATATTTATTGGTTTGGGTAAAAGTTATAGCCTTTACAAACTATGGTGCCAAAAGTGAATTTTCCCATTTTGAAGCATCTCTGACTTTCCTGAGCACCTGTCATGTTTCATGAGGTGCTAGAATTCCAGGATAGTATAAATACCCCCAAATGACCCCATTTTGGAAAGAAGACATCCCAAAGTATTCACTAAGAGGCATGGTGAGTTCATAGATTTTATTTTTTGTCACAAGTTAGCGAAAAATGCCACTTTGTGACAAAAAAAAATTTTTTTAAAAAAAATTTCCATTTCTGCTAACTTGTGACAAAAAAAAAAAAAGAAATCTGCCATGGACTCACCATGCCCCTCTCTGAATACTTTGGGGTGTCTACTTTCCAAAATGGGGTCATTTGTGGGGTGTTTACTGTCCTAGCATTTTGGGGGGTGGTAAATTGTAAGCACCCCTGTAAAGCCTAAAGGTGCTCATAGGACTTTGGGCCCCTTAGCACACCTAGGCTGCAAAAAAGTGTCACACGTATGGTATCGCCGTACTCAGGGGAAATAGTATAATGTGTTTTGGGGTGTATTTTTACACATACCCATGCTGGGTGGGAGAAATCTCTGTAAAAATTTTTATTTTTTTTTTTTTTACACACACAATTGTCCATTTACAGAGATTTTCTCCCACCCACCATGGGTATGTGTAAAAATACACCCCAAAACACATTATACTACTTCTCCTGAGTACAGCGATACCACATGTGACACTTTTTTGCAGCCTAGGTGCGCTAAGAGGCCCAACATCCTATGAGTACCTTTAGGATTTCACAAGTCATTTTGAGGCATTTGGTTTCTAGACTACGCCTCACGGTTTAGGGCCCCTAAAATGCCAGGGCAGTATAGGAACCCCACAAGTGACCCCATTTTAGAAAGAAGACACCCCAAGGTATTCCGTTAGGAGTATGGTGAGTCCATGGAAGATTTTATTTTTTGTCACAAGTTAGCGGAAATTTTATTGTTTTGTTTTTTTTTCACAAAGTGTCATTTTCCACTAACTTGTGACAAAAAATTAAATCTTCTATGAACTCATCATACACCTAACGGAATACCTTGGAGTGTCTTCTTTCTAAAATGGGGTCACTTGTGGGGTTCCTATACTGCCCTGGCATTTAAGGGGACCAAAACCGTGAGGAGTAATCTAGAAACGAAATGCCTCAAAATGACTGTTCAGGGGTATAACCATCTGCAAATTTTGATGACAGGTGGTCTATTTTTTGGAACCGGTCATAAGCAGGGTGGCCTCTTAGATGACAGGTTGTATTGGCACTGAAGTGCAGGAAGCGCAGGATGTGCTCAAATCGTGACCTGGACATAGCAGCAGAGAACATGGGCATGTGATGTATTGGGTGCGTAGACCAATAAGACCGCAATACATTCTTTTTGACTAGACCCATGTTAAGGAGAAGGCCCCCCGCGCTGAAAGCAATTCTGGATTATATTAAATATGATATTGTAGACCCCCCACCTCTAATGTTAATCGAAAACAACTCAGAATTTGCTCCAGCAAGGGAACTAGGATGGCTAAAAAAGAATAATTTAGAGGAAGACACGAGAATAGTTAATTTAGTGCAAGGAAGAAGGCCTGCCACTGAGTTTGGAAAATCACAAATACAAAGTTTCCTTGGAAGACAAAAATTAAAAGGGGGAGGGATAAGAGACCAATTGAATAAATTGGAAAAACTCTTCATAGAAAAAACGGTCCCACGGAAGATGCTGTCTCGGCTGTATGACCATCTGGGAGCAAAGGAGATTGAACGAAATACTATCTGGTACCGTGAAAAATGGGAAAAGGAGTGGGGAGAAAAATTAGATGATACAGAGTGGGAGAAGATCACTGCATATATTTGGTTACCGAAGAATACCAGCATTCAGTTAGTACAATTTAAAATAGTGACTCAATGGTATTTAACGCCTGAGAAACTCTTTCAAAGAAAATTAAAAGAAAATAATCACTGTTGGAAATGTGACGCAGGGATGGGGAACCTATCTCATATGCTATGGCAATGCCCAACAATACGACCTTTTTGGTCAGAAATACAGACATTTATAAGAAAATATGTCCTCCCAGATGATGATATAAATAAGATAGCAGCTATCTTCGGATTGTGCCAAAAAGGGGGAAACGAGACAGCGGATTTGTTATTTTATATCCTCTCATTGGCAGCCAAAACCATTATAATAAAGAATTGGAAATCCACTGACAAGCCCTCAATAAAAGAATGGGCGAACCTATCATCTTATTTGCTACAGATAGAATCGGGGGAGGAAGGAGAGATGGAAGACGAGTCACAGAGAAACTTTCAAAGGGCCAGAAAGTTGTGGGAGGAAGCAAGAGGGAGAGAGGTAGAGGCGGAGGGGACGAGAGAGGATGAGAGATGACGAGAGAGAGGAAGAATGGAGATTAGGGATCAGCAAAGTGGGGAGGAAGGGGAAGGTGTAGAGCCCTGGGAGTGGTTGATGACTTGGTCACCAGTGGGGAATAGGGAATGGAAACAGTCAAAATTGACAGACCGGATATAAGTTAAAATGGGTGGAGAAAGGAAGAGAGAGAATGATTAGAGAGGATGGGTATGGATGTAATTTAAGGAAGAGGAATACGTATGTTTAGAAGACTGAATGGAACTCGGTGTACATAAACTTAAAAGTTAAAAGGTGAAACATGAATCTGGTGAGAGGGGCTATCTAGGCCACTGGCCGCTTTCTATTTTTCACTTATTTCTACTCTCACTTTTCGGTGTGACTCTTCATGGCTAAGTAGATATACATATCTATCTACATATAGATCTACATATTTAAAAAATAATGAATTGTCAAACGATGATGCAAAATAAAACCCAACATAAGAGGGCTCCGGTGAAGCGCAGATAACTGAGTTGGGCATTGTACAAATTTGTACGCTGAGTTTGAAAAGAAAAAAAAAAAAAAAAAGGAGAAGGCCCCCAAAAAATGTTACGTTCGGAAACTTGGAGTGGTTTCCACCGAAAAGGCTGGCCATGTTAGCTTCTTGGATTGGCGGTTGCGTATTGTGTGGCATAACGGTTGGTCTCAGCCACAATTAAGTCAGACACCAGCAGTGATCAGAAAAAAAAAAAAATCTGTCACTGCGGTGGGGCAGGTGAGGGTTTGGCCGGGTGATCAGAAGCCTGCAGGGGGGCAGATTAGGGCATGATCTGATGGATAGGAGTGCTAGGGGGTGACAGGAGGAGATTGATAGGTGTCTCAGGGGGTGATTAGAGGGGGGAATAGATGCAAGCAATGCACTGGGGAGATGATCGGGGGGGGGGGGGGTTTCTGAGGGCGATCTGAGGGTGTGGGCGGGTGTTTGGGTGCCCGCAAGGGGCAGATTATGGTCTGATCTGATAGGTAGCAGTGACAGGTGGTGACAGGGTGATTGATAGGTTATCAGGGTGTGACTAGAGGGGAGAATAGATGCAAGCTGAGGTGATCAGGGCGATCTGAGGGTGTGGGCAGGTGATTGGGTGCCCGCAAGAGGCAGATGAGGGTCTGATCTGATGGGTATGATGGGTAGCAGTGACAGGTGATGACAGGGGGTGATTGATGGGTGATCAGTGGGTGATTAGAGGGGAAAACATATGTAAATAATGCTCTGGGGAGGTGATAAGGGGGGTCTGAGGGCAATCTAAGGGTGCGGGCGGATGTTTGGGTGCCCGCAAGGGGCAGATTAGGGTCTGATCTGATGGGTAGTAGTGACAGGTGGTGACGGGGTGATTGTTATGTGATCAGGATGTGATTAGAGGGGAGAATAGATGCAAGCAATGCACTGGCGAGGTTATCGGGGGGGGGGGGGGGGGGGGAGTCTGAAAGCGATCTGAGGGTGTGGGTGGGTAATTGGGTGCCCGCAAGGGGCAGATTAGGGTCTGATCTGATGGGCAGCAGTGACAGGCGGTGACAGGGGGTGATTGATGGGTGATTGATGGGTGATTAGAGGGGAGAACAGATGTAAACAATGCACTTGGGAGGTGATCTGAGGGCGGGTCTGCGGGCGATCTGAGGGTGTGGGCGGGTGATCAGGTGCCCGCAAGGGGCAGGTTAGGGTCTGATCTGATGGGTGGCAGTGACGGGGTGATTGAAGGGTGATTGACAGGTGATCAGTGGGTGGTTACAGGGGAGGATAGATGTATATGGGGGGGGTCTGGGGAGGATCTGAGGGTGTGTGTGTGTGTGTGTGTGTGTGGGGGGGTGATCAGAAGCCCCCATGGGGCAGTTTAGGACCTAATCAAAAATATAGTGTTGACAGATACTGACGGGGTGATTGATGGGTGATTAGGGAGGTGATTGGGTGCAACAGTGGTCTGAGGGGGTGATCAGGGGGGGGAGGGGTCTGAGGGGTGCTGTGGGCGATCAGTGTTTGTGTGTGCTTACCACGGGGGCTGCCTCCTGCCCTGGTGGTCCCTCGATCACTGGGACCACTAGGGCAAGAGGCAACCTGTATAATACGTTTTGTATACATTACAAAGCGTTTTATACACTTACTATGCGGCAGATCAGGGGTTAACAGCCCGCCGGCTAAACAGCCGGCAGGTTGATGTCGCGGGTGGGCGGAGCCTAATGCCGGCGGATCCCGGTAATTCAGTCCCCCAGGAGCCGCCGCCGATCGCTGTTACGCGGTACTGGGGGTGCCACTTTGGTAGTGGGCGGTCGGCAAGTGGTTAATGTATGAAGCAAGTGAAGTTTGAAAAGGATTATAACGAAGTGCATTTCTCTGTCTTTATCTCAGATACTCATTTATATTTAGAAATGTGTACACAGAATGAAAAACATTCAGTCTTACCCAATTGTTTGTCCTGTGGGGAAATGTTTCGATTTCCGAGTCTCTGGGCAAGACTTAGATGCTTAATAGGAGGATCTGTTGGATACAAATAAATAAATGTTACAATCAATGCATCGATGGGTAAAAATTACAACATAATCTGTACTAAAACCAACCTTAAAAGGAACCTACACTGAGAAGGATTTGGATTTTTCCTTTTAAAATAATACCAGTTAGGGCGCGGCGCCAACTTGAATACATTGTCCCGCTGTGATCTCTGTCCCAAGATCCCAAAGATCACTAATTTATAGCTGCCGAGTAGAGTTACTTCACCCAAGAGATTCATGGCTTGATTTCGGAGATGTCCAGGAGCTCAAAGAAGCAAAACTCGAGAGCTAATACATGCCAGGAACCTCTTAACAGCTATTATACCAGACAGACGGCTGCAGCGCAGGGGATTCCCAAAATGGTGACTAGCCCTAAACATGTGGCGGCCTCCTCTTCCTCAGACCCAGATAATCAGCTACCGGAGCTTTTCCGCTCGCAATCACCACAAGTGACTCCTTCAGCTACCCCTTCCTAAGCTGGAGTACAACTCTCCAATGCTGATCTCCTCTCCATACAGTGGGTCTTTCGGGCAGAGCTCTGCGAGGCGATTGCAGATTTTACCCGCCAAATTAACGAATTAGGGGAAAGAGTGTCAGGACTTGAAAAGCAAACAGACGATATTATAACCACCGTAGATGCAGATAAAGCCCAAACTGATGACAACACTGCTGAAATACAAACCCTTGAAGATAAACTTGAAGATCTGGAGAACCGTAATCAAAGAGGTAATCTCTGAATCCAAGGCTTGCCTGAATCAATCACAGACCTGAAACCGATTGCATCCAATCTCTTCAGTGCCTTGCTTCCTCAGGTGGATCAGACTACATTACGAATAGTGCGTGTCCACAGAGCCCTCGGTAGACAGCACAATCAAGACCTCCCGCGGGATGTCATCTTAAAACTACTTCACAAGGACGCAAGGGATAGGATTCTGACAGCGGCGAGAAACTCGCACCCTTTCCCTGGTTTGACACCATCAGCACAGATTATTGCTGACTGGAGGGGGAAGCAGCCAGGACGGGGTGGCAGCGGTCGGCAGGGAGTGGGGTCCCCCCCTTTCACCTGAGTCCCCCATCCCCGCTCTCCTCCAGCTATTTGCGCAAAAAGTTGTTAAAATGTAATGTAGGCAGCGAGTGGGGACACTTACCTTCCTCTCTTCCATTCCACTGCTCGCCGCCTTCCTGCAATGCTGCCCTCTATACTTTGGAGTGCAGGAAGTGACACGGCAAGCGGAGGAAGTAAGTAAAGAAGGTAATCTTCCCCGATCGCTGCCTACATTACATTTTAACAACTTTTTGTGCAAATAGCTGGAGAGGGAGTGGATACGGGGGACCCAGGTGAGGGGGGCGATCTTGGCTGCTTCCACTTCTAGCCTATACCTGGGAACACCTAACCTACGCTGAGAAGAGGAGAAGGCTGTAGGCAATCCGGACCTTCCTCCGTGTCTGTGTAGAGGGAGATACGTTTTTGCATTGCCTGCCACTACCGCTCCTTGTATCCGGCTCCATGTGAGGTTCCTGAAGTCCGGACCATCTGTTCAGTTTTAAAAAAATGATCCCCCAGAACGCACAAGGATCCGTTTTGAAACTGAGTGAAGACTGCTGCTATTTTTAACATTGGTATCCACGGCTCCGTTTTTGATCCTGTCCAAAAAACGGAGCCACGGATATGTTTTTAAAATAAGTGTGAACCTACTCTAACTCATATTGTTAGCATTCTTCCTGAGAGGCTTCCAGCAATGGGATTACTACTCCTCTGTTCACGGCATTATTTTTCCCTTTTTTCAAATGCACTGCCTCCTTGATTCCCAACATTGCACTGTTGCAAGCAGGTTGTTAAGTGCTGTATATCGATTGTCATCTTGCAGATTTACGTTTTGACAACTGAACTTTTATATCTCCTATTGCTCACTCTCCCTTCACCAATGTTGTTCTGCCAGCGAAATTTAAATGTTAATGCATCCTTCATAGCGTAAGAGGTTTGTGCTTTATTATTTTTCAAGGTAGTGTGTCCTATTTTTTACTATTATATCATCCTCTTTTAACCTGATCAACCACTGGTTGCAGATTTACACTCAATCATTCCACTGTTGCCTATAACCACAATAGTTTCTGGAGATGCCAAAGTCTTCATATTGATCTTATTCACATGCCCTATTATGCCTGGAACGCTCCATTTTTACAAGTTATACCATACTTGTTTATTAACCTCCACGGCGGTAATCCCGAGCTAGGGTCAGGTCGGAAAACCGCAGCTAAGAAAGGTAATCCCGACCTCTGCTCGGGGTAGCCACCGGAGGCTGTATGCAGAGCAATGTGTGCAGCGGGAGCGTTTCTACATAACTCCCGCGGATCCCGACGTTGGTTGGCCTTCTTCCGCTCTGCTTCCTGCTGTGAGATCGCCAGCTGTCGTCATGACGACAGCCGGCAATTTCACTTTAGAGTTGCAGCGCCACCCAGAGGATGAAGGCATAACTGCAGCGCTGGAGCGGGGAGGTGAGGTGAGTTTTTGAAAAACTTCTGCAGATCTCCCTGGCAGCATGATTTTTTTCAAGGTTTTAGGGTCTGAAAGGGTGCAAAAAAATTGCACCGCTTTCAGACTTTAAAATCCAGAAAGAATCATAACGCCAAGGGGGTTCATGTCCTCTGCACTTTTTGATAACTCTACTGCCATATTCTGTTCTGTTTACATTGCTGCATATCTGAAGCTCTGACTTGACTGGAATATCCTTGTTGAGACAGCATTTCAAAATGTTGGATCCATCTATACACCTCCTGATCTACCTTAGGTTGCAGGTCTACAGCTCAGGTGGGGTAATCTGTCCATAGGACAACTATTAGTCGTGCACTGCACAAAGTTGTCTCTTATGGAAGAGTGACAAGAAGAAAGCCATTGTTAACAAAAAAGCATAAGAAGTCCTGTTTGCAGTTTGCCACAAGCAATGTGGGGGATACAGCAAACATGTGGAAGAAGGTGCTCTGGTCAGATGACACCAAAATTGAACTTTTTGGCCAAAATGCAAAACGCTATGTGTGGCAGAAAACTAACAATGCACATCACTCAGAACCTTAAGTAGTATACCTTGCAACCACCATCAGAGCCTGCAGCAACATATACTAGAAACGCCCTTGATGACATATCACTAAAAATTGTTATATAGTTAAGAATTCTAATGTCTTACCTTCTCAGAAGAACAAACCATTAGTAATGGAAAAAGTAACTTTATTTATGCACTATAGACACTGCATTTCATAGGTCTTGGCTCACTTCCTTGCGTCAATACAAGTGCATGCTAAACTTTCGGTCACTAGCATAGGCACCCACACTAGTGACAGAGTTTAGAAGGCACTTGTATTGACCTTTTTCCAATACCAATGGTTTGTTCTTCTGGGAAGGCAAGACAAACTGCTCCCCATATCACAATCTTTAGTGATATACCATAAAGGGCACCTCCACTTAAATTCTGTTCCTTACCATTCCTTGAGAATGTGACAGTCCTAGTTGCGGTTATGTTCTTCACTGAAGGATTGGGACAAGTGTCCTTAACATCTGAAATCACTTTCATACCTGTGGTAAGAAATAAAGACATTTAGCTTTAAAAACTGAAAAAAAAAATAACTTATAAAACTTACAGAAGAATAGCTTCTGCTACTTTTCTACTTTCAGTGGGCCTCAGGCCCAGTACAGCTCAGGATTGGCAACTGGCACTGTGAGATCCCAGTGCCCCTTTCTACAATTTTGGCAAAATAAATGATCACGAAAAATATTTTTTTTGTTTATTAAAAATGTATTAAATGCAAACTGTAGTAAATTGCATTTAGCGACATGCAGTATTTTGTGCGTTAAACAGCTGAGCATTTTGCACAAAAATAATAATTAAAATACCTGGTAGTCAATCTTGTAGTAATAATTCATGGTCATCTTAACTAGAAATGAAACTGGAAAGAAATCGACATTCCTCCCACTTTATCCCAACACACATACACATGAATTAGTCATAGGAAATGGGAGGAGGAAGCAGCCAGTCTGTGCATGTGATCAAAGACATCAGACATTTATGGCTAGCGGTGCAGTTACAATCAGTATCTGCTGTGATGCGATGCCGGCAGCAAATAATCTTTGAGCAATGTAGAGTAGTTGGGCAAGATAGGCCCGCCAGCAAGGGAATTTCTTTGGAACAGCTGCATCAAATGTGAAAATGTATACAATAAAGTAATACAATAGTCCCCATTTGGCTTTGCCAACAATGACAAATCAGAAAGTACCGTATATTATAAAGGGTTTCCATGTTGCTGGGAATTGGGAAGGGTTAGGTGGATTCTGGAGATCTTTATCTAGTTTATCTATTATCATTAAATTATGCATCTAATGCTGGATACACACGGTGCGTTACCGCACTCGATTTCCTGCTCGATTCCCGTTGATTCGTTTATTTCCAACATGTCAGATTTGCATTTCGATATATTGTTAGGTCGATTTGGCATACTTTACATGCAAATCGACCTAACGATCCATCGAAATGCAAATCGGACATGTTGGAAATAAACGAATCGACAGGAATCGAGCGGGAAATCGAGTGCAGGAATGCACTGGGTGTATCCAGCATTAGTTACGGTGTGTGGGAGAGTGGGGGGATTATGGTTTTTCCACATGATAAAGTTTTTTTAGCTGCAAGAATTAGGATATTTTCTAGATTAGATATAGTAATATTAGGGTTGCATGATTCGGGTTGTACGATGAAACAGGATAGTGAGTAGATCACAGGAATAATTAAGTTTTGAATTTAATTTGATTAGAAAGGAAGCAATGTCTGACCAGAACAAATCAATTGGCGGGCATGACCATAAATAATGCACAATATATATACTAAAAATGGCGCTGGAGGGTGTGAGCCCTATCTAGCTGCGCGTTGTAGAGGGACACCTTTAACCCTCAATTCAAAGTATTGCACACAAAAATGAAATTTTACAACACATGCTTCTAGTTGCAATATAAAAAATAATTTTATTAATAAAAAGTTTAAAACTAAAACATGCTGGTAATGGTTTTCACTTGTCGCTCCTCACCCATGCACACTACACGCACACTCACTCGTAAATACAGAAGGGCCCTTCTGATAAGTAGCATATGGTTTCCAAAAAAAACTTCAATATTCCTTAAGGACACTTCGTGCACATGTAGGAGCAGATTTATAGGTATTTCCTTATGTTTATAAAAAGTTTGTTAATCCACGCTGCTCACGCTTAGAGGCAACAATGTTCCAATTTAAATTCAGGTGAAGCTGCCCTTAGGCTCACAGTTCCCAGTGTCCTGATATCATAACTCTAATGGATCAATCTCTTAACACAGCTGACAACACTCACCGCAGATTCTCCACTGTAATCGCTGTGTCCTGAGTAATAGTCTCCACCGATCTCCGCGCTGCCTTCCACTGCTGTTGGTTCTGCGGCGAGGCCGCTCTGGTTGTGCGTCAGTACCAGAGTGCTCTCGCTGTTCACCGCTCAGCTGGTTCCGGTCTGCGCTTATGCTGGGTGATGTCACCGCTAAAGGGTATTGGATCTTTTTACTCTGGACGGCCGCAGCGCGCTATGCAGTCGGCCAGATCCTTGTCCTTGGCTGATCGTTGTAGTTGATTTAAATTATAACCTTAACGCGTTTCGACCGATTAACTGGTCGAAACGCGTTAAGGTTATAATTTAAATTAACCACAATGATCAGCCAAGGGCAAGGATCTGGCCGACTGCATAGCGCACTGACTGTCACATTGTCACATTACTGCCACAAACATCAATTTTATTGGAATGCCACGTGAAAGACCAATACAAAGTGGTATACACGTGAGAAGTGGAATGAAAATCATACAGGATTCCAAACATTTTTTACAAATCAATAACTGCAAAGTGGGGTGTGCGTAATTATTCAGCCCCCTGAGTCAATACTTTGTAGAACCACCTTTTGCTGCAATTACAGCTGCCAGTCTTTTAGGGTCTCTACCAGCTTTGCACACCTAGAGACTGAAATTCTTGCCCATTCTTCTTTGCAAAACAGCTCCAGCTCAGTCAGATTAGATGGACAGCGTTTGTGAACACCAGTTTTCAGATCTTGCCACAGATTCTCGATTGGATTTAGATCTGGACTTTGACTGGGCCATTCTAACACATGGATATGTTTTGTTTTAAACCATTCCATTGTTGCCCTGCTATATGTTTAGGGTCGTTGTACTGCTGGAAGGTGAACCTCCGCCCCAGTCTCAAATCTTTTGCAGACTCCAAGAGGTATTCTTCCAAGATTGCCCTGTATTTGGCTCCACCCATCTTCCCATCAACTCTGACCAGCTTTCCTGTCCCTGCTGAAGTGACGCACCCCCAGAGCATGATGCTGCCACCACCATATTTGACAGTGGGGATGGTGTGTTCTGAGTGATGTGCAGTGTTCGTTTTTTGCCACACATAGCATTTTGGCCAAAAAAGTTCCATTTTGGTCTCATCTGACCAGAGCACCTTCTTCCACATGTTTGCTGTGTCCCCCACATGGCATGTGGCAAACTGAAAACGGGACTTATGCTTTTCTCTTAACAATGGCTTTCTTCTTGTCACTCTTCCATAAGAGCCAACTTTGTGCAGTGCACAACTAATAGTTGTCCTATGGACAGATTCCCCCACCTGAGCTGTAGATCTTTGCAGCTCGTCCAGAGTCACCATGGGCCTCTTGACTGCATTTCTGATCAGCGCTCTCCTTGTTCGGCCTGTGAGTTTAGGTACACGGCCTTGTCTTGGTAGGTTTACAGTTGTGCAATACTCCTTCCATTTCTGAATCATCGCTTGAACAGTGCTCCGTGGGATGTTCAAGGCTTTGGAAATCTTTTTGTAGCTTAAGCCTGCTTTAAATTTGTCAATAACTTTATCCCTGACCTGTCTGGTGTGTTCTTTGGACTTCATGGTGTTGTTGCTCCCAATATTCTCTTAGACAACCTCTGAGGCCGTCACAGAGTAGCTGTATTTGTACCGACATTAGACTGTGAAACAGCGAGATTTGCAATGATCTGCTCATTGCAAGAGACAAGGGTCAATGTTCCATCCTGATTTTGCTCAACCTCTCATCGGCTTTTGCCACAGTCGATCGTGAAATCTTGCTCAACAGGCTACAAGAGTACTGTGGTATAGATGGCATTGTTCTCCGGTGGTTCAACTCCTTCCTGGCTTGCAGAACACAAAGGGTAGCCTTAGGGTCCTTCCTCTCCAACCCTGTACCACTAAAATACGGTGTACCTCAGGGCGCAATATTATCCCCTTTACTTTTCACCATATACATGCTGCCACTGGGAGAAAGCATACAAAAACATGGCCTGACATTTCATTGCTATGCTGATGACACCCAACTATAGTTGTCATTCAAACCTGGCGTCACAGACCCTAAACCACAAATAAACGCATGCTTAGCTGAGCTTCAGGAGTGGATGAATAATAATTGGCTAAAACTTAATGCTGACAAAACTGAGGTTCTCGTTATCGAGGGCCAGGGCTCAACGGCAAAGCAGCCCCAGTCTCAACCAACACCGCCAAGGATAGGGAGCTCAGACCTAAACAACTCAGACTGTGTGCGCAGCCTGGGAGTACTGATTGATGGGAAATTAAGCTTCAGGAATCAAATCTCAGCTGTTGTGAAACATTCCTTCTTTCATCTAGGAATATTGCAATGATTAAACACCTAATTCCTTCAGAGGATCTTCCAACCCTAGTTCATGCCTTCGTCACATCAAGGTTAGACTATTGCAACGTCCTCTACACAGGCCTGCATAACAAAGACTTACGCCGCCTGCAATTAGTACAGAATGCCGCCGCAAGGCTGTTAACGAGCCAACCCCGCCATTGCCACATAACACCAACCCTGTGCTCACTCAACTGGCTACCGATAAAATGGAGAATTTTGTTTAAGGTTGGCTTACTGACATTCAAATCCTTGCACAATCTGGGCCCTGGATACCTGAAGGACTTGTTGCAACTGCATCACACCCCCCACAATCTTAGATCACCCCCAGAGTCCACCTCAAAATCTTTCAGACAGAGCCCTTTGTCATGCTGCCCCTACACTTTGGAACTCCCTGCCACTCCCAATCAGGACAGCTCCATCCCTGGAAGCATTTAAGTCTAAACAGAAAACCTACCTCTTCAGTCTGGCATTCATGAACATCTGACTATCTCTTCTGTAACACAACCCAGCCTGCAACCCTGTATTAATCTGAGACACAAATATGTGCTTTGAGTCCTATGGGAGAAAAGCGCTTTACAGATGTTATTGTATTGTATTGTATGTATGCCACTGGCAACGGCACAATCATCTGCCCAACCACACAAGCCCGCTGCCTGGGTGTTACCCTGGACTCAGTCCTCTCCTTCACCCCCACATCCAAACCATTGCTAGGGCTTGCAATTTCCAAGATCTGGCTTTCCTGACCCCAGACGCTGCCAAACTCCTTGTCCGTGCCCTCATCATCTCCCACCTGGACTACTGCAACATCCTCCTGTCAGGCCTTCCTCAAATCCACTTGCCCCCCCCCCCCCCCCCCCCCAAATCCATCAACAAAGAAACAACATTACTCAGCTTTTATTCAAAATTGAGCAAAAAGTGTTAAGTCCAAAATTATTCATACATTATTCATACCCTTTACAAACAGTCACAGTCTGTGGGTAAGTCCAAAGTTCTATACCGTTCCAAATAGTCCAAACTGTTCTAAAGCATCCTAATTACCCTGATTAATTGGGAACAGCTGCTTTAATCAACTCAACATGTGGAAAACAGCAGCTCTCTGCAGTTGGTTTGTGGACAGTCATTGCTAAGACAAAGGAGCTCAGTGAGGACCTGCGGCTGCGGATTGTGTCTACTCACAAGTCAGGAAAGGACTACAAGGCCATTTATAAAGGTTTTCAAGTTCCAGTGGCTACAGTGCAAAGTATTATTAAAAAAATACAAGATGTTCCGCACCAGTATGTGGTTGGAAGCCAAAAGTGACACCTGTGCTGGCCAGGAGGATAGTGAGAGAGTTGAAAAAAGAATCCAAGGATCACCACCAACGCTATCCTGGGGAATCTGGGCTCTGCTGGTGGCAATGTCTCAAGGCAGAAAAACCCACGGACGCTGCACACTGCTGGGTACTACGGATGCAGATCAAGGAGGACGCCACTTCTCCAGATAAGGAACACAAAAGCTCACATGACCTTTGCAAATGCTCATCTGGACAAAGAAGACAAGTTCTGATCTTCTGTGTTATGGTCAGATGAAACAAAAATTGAATTGTTTGGTCAGAATGATGTTTCCTTAATTTGCTGTAAAAAGGGAGAAGCCTTCAACCCAAAGAACACCATCCCCATTGTCAAACATGGTGGTGGAAATCTAATGCTTTGGGGGTGTTTTTCAGCCAAAGGACCAGAGAACCTAATCACAGTAAACGGCACCATGAAAAAGGGGCAATACATGAGGATTCTCAACGACAACATCAGGCACTCTGCAGAGAAACTTGGTTTTGGACACTAGTGGACATTTCAGCATAACAATGACCCAAAACACACAGCAAAAGTGGTGAAGAAATGGTTAGCAGACAACAACATTAACGTTTTGGAGTGGCCTAGCCAGAATCCTGACTTGAATCCAATTGAGAATCTGTGGAGGGAGCTAAAGAAAAGGATGATGGCAAGAAGACCCTCAAACCTGAAAGATTTGGAGCTCATTGCTAAAGATGAATGGGCAAAAATACCTGTGGAGACATGTAAAAAGCTGGTCTGCAATTATAGGAAGCGTTTGATTGCTGTAATAGCCAAAACACACCTTTTTTTAATTGATTATTAAGAATGGTATGAATAATTTTGGACTGGACACTTTTGGCTCAAATGTAAATGACTGCTCATTTCCCCAATAATGCCTCTTGCACATAGTCTTATCTTTTGGGAGACTCCTATGCCATTTCCCATCAAAAAAAATTACTTGCTGGTTGAATAAAAGTAACTTTAAAGAACAACTGTAATGATAAGGATATGGAGGCTGTCCTATTTATTTATTTTTAAAGGGAACCTTAACAGAGGGATATGGATGTTTACTTTTAAACAATACCAGTTGCTTGGCAGCCCTGCTGGTCTATGTGGCTGCAGTATAAGCTGAATCACACACCTGAAACAAGCATGCAGCTAATCCAGTCTGGACTTCAGAGCACCTGATCTGCATGCTTGTTGAGTGGCTGTGGCTATAAGTATTAGAGACACAGGATCAGCAGGAGGAGAATCAGGCAACTGATATTATTTTAACCTCCCTGGCAGTGCATTTCTGTCAGGAATTATGAGTCAAAAGCAGTACATTTATTTCAAGAATTATAAACCTTCAATTTTTCAGTCATAACACACCAAAATATGTCTGAATAAAAGCCTGGTAGACATTCTGCATATAAATAAAAGAATGGAACACAAATTTGTTGATTTAATTTATGAACTTTAAAAATTGCGAAACTGTACAAATAAGTCAGGCAGAGAGTAGTCAAAATCCAGACAAAAATCAGTAACTGTAATTGGATACACTGTCATCCTGTGCTTTCAAATTAGCTTATCTGCCATCTCTGCCTTGGCAGTCAGGTGACACGGGAGAGATCAAATTTTGTGATTATAGAGAAATGAGGAGGAATTAGACACGTGTACACACACACATACATAATAAATATATATATATATATATATATATATATATATATATATATATATATATATATACACACACACACACACACACATATATATACCTGTGTGTATGTATATACACTGCGTATACACTGTACCTAGAAGCATTGTGAATGTCAATTGTGGAAAGGATTTTATTAATTTTACATTTCATCTATACTTATATAAAATTGAAGTTATTGCACCGTGAACGCTAGCTCTCGAGAATTTTTTTTTTTATATAAAAAGGTGGCCTTGAATTCACATACCCAGCTGTGAGCGCATACCTCTTTGCATAAGATGACTGTCTACTCAAACCCATAAAAATTGGTTGTGAGCACAAAAGACCCTTCTTAAGCACATCTGACTATTTGACAGATCGACATCAGACAAATTTACGATCCTTATTTCCTCAATCTCTGTGACCAAATCACTTTCGTCACCCATTACCAATTGTGAGTTTGTCTCCCCCTCTGCCCCATGTATCCCCATTGGTCTCTGTTCCTTAGTTTGTGTCGGGACAACCCAGTTGGTATCGCCATCTCTGTTATTGGGGCGACCCCTAAAAAAAAAAAAAAAAAGTTGCCCTGTTAGTTACCGGTTTTGCCCTTGCCAAATTCCTTGTTTTTCTTGTTCGTCCTCTTGGGCCTGGTTGTGTGACCGGCCAGAGGTATCTGATTCAGTACTTGACTGTTTCTGACCCTCCCACCAGGTCTGGTTTGGGAACAGTGTCTTTGGGACCAATTGAATACTCTATGTAATTTGAAATTAAACCGTCTCTCTGAAAGTTCCTCTGTTTTTTTTTGTTTTTGTTTTATTTCTTCTCTGTACCTTATATAGTAATTTAAATTCAAATGTATTAAAGTCTGCGTGACCAGAGAATTTTTAAAGGGCTTTCTGTTCTTGGCTAAGTTTCTTTAATTTTTTTCAGTTACAATGGCTTCATAATCACAAAGATATTTCATTAGCTCTAAGGTCTGTTGAGTCTTAAGTTTTTCTGGCCAGTTACAAATGCAAAATCGTCAGTGTGCGAGTACAGTCTGACCAGATTTCTTAAACCTCTGACCGTAATTTGTTCTTGCAAGTATACATTGAATGATGTTACTACCCAGGATGCCCCGGTGATTTTGCACACATCCCACTGTGAGGCATAGCTGGGATACTAGCATGAAACAAGGAAGCAGGTTCAGCTCTGACTGACAGAGCTGTACACCAGTTCCAGCATAGAGGATGTGATGTCACAGGAAGTGATGTAACACAGGACCTGGCAAGGGGATTAATGCAGTGAGCCTATCGTTCATCCTGGTGGTAAGGCATCTCTCATTACACCAGCATCTTAGGTAGGGAGGGTGGAAGCCGACATATGCATATGCTATACTTTTGGGCAGGGACAGACACACCCAACTGGGCTTCCCTCCCCATCAGTTGCCATACTTATAGTCCCCCATTAGTTACAAAGAAACTAATAGCAGAAAAGTAGCAAAAAAAAGTGGAGAAACCCCACTGCCCCCAATCAGGCCGAGTGGCTGAGCAGGATGAAATCCTTCATGGATTGTGAATCTAGAACTGACCTAGGTGGTGAGAGGGCTTTCATAAGCAATGAGCCGTATCTGGATTGGGGAGTTTTTCTCTTTAGCTCTAAGAACACTACCAATAATAAAGCTTGAGGGGTACAGGGTGGCTGGGGTGGTAGGGATTTAGGAATAATGAATGCACACAATGATGCACACTGCTTCCCAACACTAAGAACCAGCAGATGAAGCTAGTTTTCTCAGTTGGGACTAAGCTATTAAAGCTGCTGATTTTTGTTAAAAAAATACCACATTTGCTAACTGTTGGTGATTCCAATGATGCGAGAATGGTGGCAGATATGGCAATCTTGTATGAAGCTAAGACTAACACACATGCTAGTGAGTGTATACCATACTGGTAGGAAACAAATATTGTAACAATTTCCTGCAGCTAGGATACATAACACATCTTGGTCAGAACACTATCCTGTCTCCATTTGCTGCTCGGTTTATCTCCCACTTCACAGGGAATTTCTGTGGCGCCTCAACGATTCCATGTTGACTAGAGAAGACTTTTTAAACTGACTAAAAGGTAGGATTAAAGAATACTTAAATGTTAATATGGGCTCGTGCCCTCATCCCTATTATGGGAAGCACACAAAGCGACAATTTAGAGGCTTCCTAATCAACATGGCAAGTGAGCTCAACCGGCAAAGGAACCTTAAATTTGAGGCAGAACGAGAATGGAAACAAACCTCTACACGGCATTAACAGATTGGTCAGGATCGGGCCCATACGGAGCTAGACCTGCTTCTTACAGACAAAGTAGAGCAGCAGATGAAGTGGCGGAAGCACATGTTGTACTATAATGCTAATAAACCTTTGACTCTCTTAACTAGATCTTTGAAGAACCACACTCTATATCCCACTATAAGTCCGCAACCACTTAGGCCAAGCCACTGCCAATCACTGTAAAATAGTGGACATCTCCAAATTCCTCTCTGACTTGTACTCTAATCCAGAGTTCCCCAACCCTGTCCTCAAGGCCCACCAACAGTACAAGTTAACCTGTCATCTAAGGCCACCCTGCTTATGACTGGTTCCACAACATTCGGCCCCTCAGACCACCTGTCATCAAAATTTGCAGATGCTTATACCCCTGAACAGTCATTTTGAGGCATTTGGTTTCTAGACTACTCCTCACGGTTTTGGGCCCCTAAAATGCCAGGGCCATATAGGAACCCCACAAGTGACCCCATTTTAGAAAGAAGACTCCCCAGGGTATTCCGTTAGGTGTATGATAAGTTCATAGAAGATTTTATTTTTTACAAAAGTTAGCAGAAATTGATTTTTATTTTTTTCACAAAGTGTCATAACTTGTGACAAAAAATAAAATCCTTCTATGAACTCACCATACACCTAACGGAATACCTTGGGGTGTCTTCTTTCTAAAATGGGGTCACTTGTGGGGTTCCTATACTGCCCTGGCATTTTAGGGGCCCTAAACCGTGAGGAGTAGTCTTGAAACCAAATGCCTCAAAATGACCTGTGAATAGGACGTTGGGCCCCTTAGCGCACCTAGGCTGCAAAAAAGTGTCACACGTGGTATTGCCGTACTCAGGAGAAGTAGCATAATGTGTTTTGGGGTGTATTTTTACACATACTCATGCTGGGTGGGAGAAATATCTCTGTAAATGTCAATTTTTTTACATACAATTGTCCATTTACAGAGATATTTCTCCCACCCAACATGGGTATGTGTAAAAATACACCCCAAAACACATTATGCTACTTCTCCTGAGTACGGCGATTCCACATGTGTGACACTTTTTTTTTGCAGCCTAGGTGCGCTAAGGGGCCCATCGTCCAATGCGTACCTTTAGGATTTCACAGGTCATTTTGAAACATTTGGTTTCAAGACTACTCTTCGCGGTTTAGGGCTCCTAAAATGCCAGGGCAGTATAGGAACCCCACAAATTACCCCATTTTAGAAAGAAGACACCCCAAGGTATTCCGTTCGGAGTATGGTGAGTTCATAGAAGATTTTATTTTTTGTCACAAGTTGACGGAAAATGACACTTTGTGAAAAAAAAAAAAATCAATTTCCGCTAACTTGTGACAAAAAATAAAATCTTTTATGAACTCACCATACAACTAACGGAATACCTTGGGGTGTCGTCTTTCTAAAATGGGGTCATTTGTGGGGTTCCTACACTGCCCTGGCATTTTAGGGGCCCTAAACCATGAGGAGTAGTCTTGAAACCAAATGTTTCAAAATGACCTGTGAAATCCTAAAGGTACTCATTGGACTTTGGGCCCCTTAGCGCAGTTAGGGTGCAAAAAAGTGTCACACATGTGGTATCGCTGTACTCGGGAGAAGTAGTATAATGTGTTTTGGGGTGTATTTTTACAAATACCCATGCTGGGTGGGAGAAATATCTCTGTAAATGGACAATTGTGTGGAAATTTTTTTTTAAAAAAAATCCCATTTACAGAGATATTTCTCCCACCCAGCATGGGTATGTGTAAAAATACACCCCAAAACACATTATACTATTTCTCCTGAGTACGGCGATACCATATATGTGTGACACTTTTTTGCAGCCTAGGTGCGCTAAGGGGCCCAAAGTCCTATGAGCACCTTTAGGCTTTACAGGGGTGCTTACAATTTAGCAACCCCCAAAATGCCATGACAGTAAACACACCCCACAAATGACCCCATTTTGGAAAGTAGACATCCCAAAGTATTCAGAAAGGGGCATGGTGAGTCCGTGGCAGATTTCTTTTTTGCTTGTCACAAGTTAGCAGAAATTGAAACTTTCTTTTATTTGTCACAAAGTGTCATTTTCCGCTAACTTGTGACAAAAAATAAAATCTTCTATGAACTCACCATGCCTCTTAGTGAATACTTTGGGATGTCTTCTTTCCAAAATGGGGTTATTTGGGGGGTATTTATACTATCCTGGAATTCTAGCACCTCATAACACCTGACAGGTGCTCAGAAAAGTCAGATGCTTCAAAATGGGAAAATTCACTTTTTGCACCATAGTTTGTAAACGCTATAACTTTTACCCAAACCAATAAATATACACTGAATTGTTTTTTTTTTTTTTTAATCAAAGACATGTAGCACAATAAATTTGGACAAAAATGTATACAGAAATTTTACTTTGACAAATTTTATCACGTAAAGTTAAAAAAAAATCATTTTTTGATAAAATTCATGTCTTTTTTGATGAATATAATAGAAACTAAAAATCGCAACAGCAATCAAATAGCACCAAAAGAAAGCTGTATTAGGGACAAAAAAGGAGGTAAAACTCATTTAGGTGGTAGATTGTATGACCGAGCAATAAACCGTTAAAGCTGCAGTGGTCGGAATGGAAAAAAAGTGTCTGGTCCTTAAGGGGTTTTATGACTGCAGTCCTTAAGTGGTTAAGGTCCCTGACCATTACCTGTGCATTTTCCAAAATAGAATTTTGAACTTTATTTGGGGCTGTAAGGGTCCCAGAGTACAAATATCGACTATGTTCGCTCATAAACTTGACAGTGGCCTGAGTGTCCCACATATTTACTCTTGCTATAAAGCAGCGACCATAAGCCAACTGACTAGACTTTGAGTCTCAGGATACCCCTCTTTGGGTGTTTTTAGAAATTCCTGATAGCACGCCCCTTCTCCCTAGCACCATACTCTGGCTTCCCCATAAGTTAAGAACCTCGATGATTAGCCCTCCCCTACAACACAACCTACTGGTTTGGGACACCATACGTTACTCGGCTAACCTACAGTCACCCCACTTGCCTCTTCTGCCACTCGTCGGAATCCCTCTCTTCCATCCCAGCCTAGACAGCCCCGATGCATTCTCATGGTGGAACGACCATGGTCTAACACGCGTAACATTTTCTTACCCCTAGAGGCAGTTACACTTTACCTCAACTCCAAGAGAAACACCAAATCCCTAGAACAGAATTCTATCGTTTCCTCCAGATCAGACATTGGATCACTATTCTGATCAAGCATAGAGCTCTCCCTCTAAACCTCACCTCATACGAGAACATCTGCTTCCACTGTCCTGGTAACAGAGGATTAATTTCCACGATTTACTCTTTTCTTACACGCCCTGAACAAACTCTTCAACATGCCTACACTACAAGGTGTGAAGCCGACCTCACAGAACCCAAAGATAGGGAGGATTGGTTTGATATGTAGGGAGGAGTTTTAAGTTGCTCTAACAACTTAAAGGACTTACGAGGTGCAATAAAAAGAAAAAAAGGTCAGTACTTGCATCAAATTTGAATGCATGGAGGACGCCCTCCGCGCAGTTCCGCCGGGTCAATTCCCGACCCCACAAATGGTCTCCCGATCCACGCACAGGAGACAGCCTGTAGCATGGATCTGCGGTGGCCCTAGAGATGCGGACTGCGCAGCCGCAGCAAGCTCCAACCTGGGCTATGGGGTCGGGAGCCGGCCCGGGGGGTATTGAAAAGCGGGGACCCGGCAGAACTACACGGAGGGCGCGGATGGCGTCCTCCGTGCATTCAAATTTGATGCAGGTACTGAACTTTTTTTCTAACTTTCGCCTCTTAAGTACTTTAAATACGGTTGAGGCGCTTATAAAGTCATGACCAGGTGGTATCTTGTCCCAGCTAGAATAGCCAAAGTTTTTCCATCAGCTAGTTCCTTTTGCTTCAGGGGATGTAGAGTATAACAGGGGACATGCTACACATCTGGTGGTCTTGCCCCCGCCTTAGGTTCTGGAATCGAGTCTTTAAACTACTATCTGCACTCTTTCATAAACCAATACCTAGAAATCCATGGCAGGAACTCTTACATGCCAAAATAGACACACTGACCACCCACCAAAATAAACCCACCTCTTTAGTGTTCTCAGCAGCAACCATGACCATTGCTAAAAATTGGAAGAAACCCTCCATAAACTTTGAGGAAGTCAAAGCCAGAATAAAACTTTATATGGTCAATGAAAAGCTTACAAAGTATCCTTCGAGACACCCATGAAAACTTCAAAAGAATTTGGGACCCCTGGATTCAACTCAAATATCCCTCGATGGAGGACACTTTAGTCACTAGGCTATGAGATGGGCCCCTCTTCTTCCACTTTCTACCCCTCTTTCTCTTTTTCTCACTCTCTTCTCTTCCTTCTCCTTAACACCTTAGCTTATCTTTTGACAGAGGTCCTGCTCACTTTATAAAGCAGACCTTCATGGATCCATTCCGGCCGACCCCCCACTCCTTAGGCCGGTCCTCTACCCTACTTACTACAAAGCATACTCCAGATAGCTGGTTAATAACCTCTGGAGTACATCAGAGTCCCGGGTAATAATCCACACTCCCCTTCCCCCAAACCCTACACTAGTTTGATACGATTCCGATTAACCCTCCCACCCCACAGTTTTGTCAGTTACCTTCCCTGGTCTCTAGTTGTGCATGGGGACTCAAAAATTAATGCTGGACCTCTCTACCCACTATCAGCTTCAGCTGATAACCAATTTCTACCAACAAGATTTATATGGTCCTTTTCTCTCAATACCTGAAAAGTTATATTTTTATGCACTGTTGCCTCATTGTTTATTTCACTTCATGGTATTCTTGTGGACCCCTGGGTTGTCAATTCTCTTGTTAAAAGAAAACTCAATAAAATTCTTGAAGCGCAAATATTTTAACAACGACCATTACAATTATACAGAAAGTTAAAACACTAAGACCAGGAACCAAAACATTGATCTAGAACAATTCCTCTGTGGTTTAAGCCTAAACTTCATAAATTAAGTAAATTACAAGATTGACAGTTATGTTTTTCAGCTCTCACTTAAACAAAATTTGAGTTCATTTTTCATATTCCCTGCACTTAAAATTCACACAATTGTATCAGTTACATGAGTTACCAGTGACAGTTTGGGTACAGTCCTGCAGTTTAACTTTGGAGAAACTAGCATTTTGGTTGGATCCACATAACACACAAGAATTAAGGGCTCTAGGGCTGGATCCAAACTATAAACACATTTCTGAGCGCTTGCTGAGCGCTTGTTATTGGTGAGCGCTTTCTGAGCATTTTTTTAAAAATCGCTCCCATACACTCATTAAAATCACTGTAAAAATCACATAAAAATCACAGCAATCGCACAAATTGCATAAGGGCCCTTTTCCACCAGCAATCACAAATCACAAACGACAGCGATTACGATTTTTCATTTGCATTGCATAAGCCCTCTTAAAATTGCTCCAGAAAGTGATTGCAATTTGCAAATCGAATCACTATAGTGGAAAATACTTCTCATGATATCTATGATCAAGTAGCAATCCTTGCAATTTAAAAATCACTACCGATTTTCGATTTTGCAATTCAGCTGCCTTTTCCCACTGCACAGCTGAATCGCAAATCGCTAGTGATTTTTAAGTCGCTAGGGTTGCTACTTTATCATAGAAATCATGAGAAGTATTTTCGACTATAGAGATTCGATTCACAAATCGCAATCGCTTTCTGGAGCGATTTTAAGAAGGATAATGCTATGGAAATGAAAAATTGCGACGCATAACAAAATGAATGAAAAATCACAATCGCTGGCGTTTGTGATTTGTGATTCTGATTGCTAGTGGAAAGGGGCTCTATTTACAGTGAGAAAAAGGGAACAAAGACAAGTTTTAAAGAGTAACTGTCAGGCTGCAAAAGCTAATTTAAACCTCTATTCTCCTTTGTTAAACAGTTTAGAAGGAAGCCAAAAAGGCAATACTGCAGTTAAAAATCTCTCTTACTTTAGATGTTTGCTGACAGCAAGGCTCCGTATTCCCAGGCTCCTAAGGAGGACGCAAGCCGAATAACAGATACTGCAAAGCATTCTGGGGCCCTCCCCTGGCTGCTAGTGAGGCTCAAGTTTCAACAGCATGTAACAGTCTAGCTCACAGCACTAATAAATCTCTGGGCAGAGTACACTGCAGGAGTCCGCTATTCCTAGCCACATGGCTAATTAATATTCACTGCACAGTAGTGTTATTCATTACCAGCGTTTGTGAGAGTGGAATCATCAGGAAGCAGGCAGGACATGACGACACATTTGGCTTCATAGGAGACAGACAAACATGGAGCCTGCCATGAGCTGTCAGGAGCATCATTCTCTGCAAATACTATATAAAAATTATGTGAAGTACAAACGTGGACAGTGAAATGCATATGTAATGTAAGTACAGCCAATCTTTAGCTACTGATATATGTGTTTATTTTCTCTGAGACCTTATACCTAACAGCTCCTCTTTAAGGAAAATTCAGATATACTGTATACATGTTTATCTCCTTATGTTACATACTGTATATACTCGACTATAAGTCTAGAAATTTAGGTCTGATTCACTAAATAAAAGTATAGGGGTCGACTTATACACGAGTCACGGACAACACTGAGCACACTGACTATGTATGCATGTAGACTCTTTGCATTCTACATGCTCCCACTTGGCAAAATAATCCAGAACTATGGCCTAGAATACCATTGTTATGCAGATGACACACAACTGTATCTATCCTTCTAGCCTTACACCCAAGACCCTTTTTTTTTTTTTTTTTTTTTCCAAGGTCAAAAACCCACCTCTTGGGGGGCGTGGCGAGCTGGCCTGACGGATGGACGCTATCTGAGCTAGCTCTGCACTGCCACGCTGCATAGGTCCAGATTGAGCACCTTTAGAGGTATCCTTTTTAACTTATCTAACATTTCCAGACAGCTAAACACCCCAGGCACGCAATGCCCCACAGACACTTGGAGGAAATTGAGGAAGAAACACCCCAAGGGCTCCCTCAGCGGATCCGAAGCCAGAACAAGATGGCGGGCGCTATCAGCACTGGAGCGCGAAAATCACGCAACTCCAAATCTGCCACATATGATTCAGGTGATGAGACTGCATCTCAAACCTCCCAAGTTGAAGCACCTGATAGAGACGCTACCCTGCTTCACAAGATCAAGTCCCTGCTACAGCGTGAACTCCACCGAGAACTCGACTCTGCCACCAACAAGCTAGCAGCACACTTCACCCGCGAGCTTAGCAAGTTGGGGTCCACGAGGCCCACGAAAAAGGACATCGCAGTGATCAAAGCAGATACCACCACCATGAAGGCGGACCTAGCCGAAGCTCTCCTCCGCCAAGAGGATGCAGAGAACAGAGCCCGCAGAGGTTATCTCCGAATCAGGGGCCTCCTGGAGTCCATCGAAGACGTCAACTCCACCGCTACAGCCCTCTTCCAGGAGCTTGTGCCCTCCATCCCACTCGAAGGACTGGAGTTTGACAGGATCCACAGGGCACTCGGCCCGAAACGACCTGATAGGACACCACGCGACATCATCATCGCCTTCACCTTTTACAAGACGAAGGAGGCCATCTTAAAAGCCGCATGGGAAAAGAAGGACCTCGAGTTCCAATCGCACCCATATAAAATCTTCCCAGACGTGGCGCAATCAACCCTGCTAAAGCGGAAAGCCATGAAGCCCTTCACCAATACCCTAATCTCCCAGGGTATCAAATACAAATGGGGGCACCCATTCAAGTTGGTTTTCACCTACAATGGCCGCATACGCAGCGTTACCACCACGGATGATGCACAGTGGCTTTTTGAAAAGCTAAAGCTTACTCTCCCAACGACGAAATCTACCCGCTCTCAGCCATCGGGATCACAGGGCTCACAGCAGTCGTCTTCTTCACGCTCAGGCGGGAGGCGAGCCTCTCAGAGGCGGTCTCCGACCCGCGACACATCGCCAGCCCACAGCGAGAGCTCGTAGAGCTGCGCAGCCATCTGCTCCTAGGCCTTAAGGAGTGAAGTGGCCTTATTCTGCACCTCTCACCAGCTTTTCTCCCAACGCGAGGTACTTTGGCGCCTTGATAAAGCTTCTAAACCCTAAGTACTGCTCCTAACTGTAAATACCGGGCTTGTCTCCTACAGATGGAAGATTGCACATCGTGAAGAATGAGAATCTATACGGACCAGCCGGCACTGCACGCCTTGTTAGGATTAAGCTTTGCTATCCACAAGCCGCGGGCCGCCAGCTCCCCGTAATGTTTCCATGGTGCCTTGCCGGTCTAGGCCTCACAGCAAGGAACCTTTCTTTAGGCCACTAGTTTCCTCTCATATTATGCACAACATAGTGGAAGATTGCCCACCGTGAAATTATCCAGACACCTCCAAGTACTATCGCACCTACTGGAACCCCCGCATTATATCGGATAGAGGATTGCATGCAAAACTAGTCTCTGCCATATCCAACTTGGATAGCAGCTCACACTTTTCACCGTAGGCCTAACTCTCTCCCATTAAAGAGACTCCGTAACAAAAATTGCATCCTGTTTTTTATCATCCTACAAGTTCCAAAAGCTATTCTAATGTGTTCTAGCTTACTGCAGCACTTTCTACTATAACAGTCTCTGTAATAAATCAATGTATCTTTCCCCTGTCAGACTTATCAGCCTGTGTCTGGAAGGCTGCCAAGTTCTTCAGTGTTGTGGTTCTGCTATGAACTCCCCCTTCCAGGTCCCTCTCTGCACACTGCCTGCGTATTATTTAGATTAGAGCAGCTTCTCTCTTATCTTTTACAAGCTGGATAAATCTTCCTCTGAGCTGGCTGGGCTTTCACATACTGAGGAATTATAGACAAGGGCAAAGCTGTTTGCAGGAAGAAAAGAGCAGCCTGAAACTTCAGTGCATGAGAGCAGAAGGGGGAAAGAAACACACAAATGATCTCTTGAGATTCAAAAGGAAGGGTGTATACAGCCTGCTTGTGTATGGATGAATTTTCTATGTGTGGACATACTGTACATCAACCTACTTCCTGTTTTGGTGGCCATTTTGTTTGTTTATAAACAAACTTTTTAAAACTGTTTTTAACCACTTTTAATGCGGCGAGGAGCGGCGAAATTGTGACAGAGGGTAATAGGAGATGTCCCCTAACGCATTGGTATGTTTACTTTTGTGCGATTTTAACAATACAGATTCTCTTTAAGCACCAGGCATATCTATGTTGTTACTACTGCATGTGAAGTCTCAAACTAGGTCCCTTTACTTTTGCATGCTATTATCATGTGATTTATGTTCCTATTCCTTCTCAGTTCACCATATGGTCTACTGTTCAGTTTTTGTGCGGAAAGGGGGATGGGCGGCGCGCGCCTCGCTTTCTTTGGCGCCAACACTGTTGCCTACTGCAGAGCACTTGAAAAGCCCCCACGGCCTACTAGACCGAGGAATTTATAACTTTTTACAGCCTTAGTTCTACCAGGTCCAGGGGGCACTCCTCTACTTGAACGCGAGACCTGCGCTGGCTAAACTTTACCATAGCTAAGTTATCAGCTTTGACTACGAACAAAAACACATACCTACTCTTGCTGGCACCCGCGGACAGGATAGTCCTCATTGGGTTTTGTATCTCCGGGTGTCATAATCCCTAAGGATTGCCTGCGGGTTACGTTAAACCCAATGACTCCACACTTAATGCACTTAGTTTTTTACACTTCGGGCGCGGCGTCCCACTATAATGGCGGCAATTTACTTGCTCAGTATAAAAGGAAGCAACACGGCCTGCCCTGTAACTGCTCATAAACCCATCCTGAACATATAGCCGATGCAACCCGCCATGCAAGGCAATGACGACCCATTTAAGCGTGCATGTGATTGTGCCTCCCACCTCATCGCTGGGGCACACTCATATGCATGCTCCCCTGCAGACCCGGTCCTTTCAGAGGCCTGACCAACATGATCTACACTTGTCTCTGTGGGCACAGCCCACACTACCCCGAGCTGGTCTGTGGCTCGGGCTTTCCAAAGGGATCTCCTTTCCCAGAGATCAGAGCACGTATCTCACTGCCTGAGTGGCCCACCCGGGGACGTCAGACTGGGTTGTCTCTTGTACTGACTAGATGGCGTTCCCGCCGTGGCACTACCCAGTCACTTTCAAGTGCTACCGCACCAGAACCCTTATGTTCTATCAGATCGAGGAACGTATGCAAAACCAGATTCTGCCTTATCTAACTTGGATAGCAGCCCTCACTTTTCATCCCATGCCTGGTTTCCCCCTACCAAACACTTTGCATATCTATGTGATTATTACTGTATGTAAATGACACTTATTTCTATTTTGCTGTTTTCCTCCCTTATGTAGCCTTAAGCTGAGCTCTCTTATTCTTGTAAATTACCATCATGTGAGTTACTTGACGTTCATGATCTCTTTAGGTCTGACTTGGTATTTAACACTATATGACGGCCACAGGTGCGGGTCACTTATTTGAAGCATAGGACTAAATAATAAATAAATATGGCACAAATAAATCCCGCCAGTCAATCTCCCTAATTATGACCTATTAAAGACGCGACACCCAAATAAAACTAGTTGATCATTTAATTCAACGGCCCATGCTCCCATCCTGCACACATAGCGGGTGTAAAGCGCCCTGCAGGACAATAACCATCCAGTCAAGCATGCATAGGATTGTGCCTCCCACCTTATTACTGAGGCACACTCATATGCATGTCCTCTTGCAGACCTGGTCCTTTCAAATGCTTCAAGTACTTGGCCGATGCGATCTGAGCTCGTCTCTGCGGGAGCAGCCCGCCTCTACCCTGAACTAGGCTGTGGCTGCGGCTCTTTGACAGGATCCTCTTTCCCAGTGATCAGGTTACGTGTGCTACTGCCTGTGCAGCCCGCCTGGTGATGTCGGACCGGGTTGCTTCTTGCACCTCCCAGACAGCCTTCACTAAGCCTATGGTAAAACTCCCCTCTGCATATAACCACAGGGGAGCATCGCAGGGGTCCCCCCTGCCATAATTATTCTACACCCTGGCTGGTGGTCACTGGCTGGCTGTGCAGGAGAGGGGCATTCATCACTGGCGCAACCCTCCCCCAGGTGCCCCACTGTAACTATGTTAAATCCCCACTACCACCATAAAGTACACTCTTCAGCTTGCTTCTCCTGGACTACGTCAGCTCCCATAGGACACCCGTTGCTAGGTGGCCGACCGCTGCCATAACCTATCGTACTTAACCTTTCAAGTGTACCCAGGAGATTACTCAATATATATCTCGCCACAACCAGTAATCCATGGGAATCAACTGATCCATCCAGCAAGCAAACCACACGGCTGACTCCTATAGGCCACCACCAACTTTAGGCCGAGCCACTATTGGATCTATTTCCTTAGAATACGTTTAGTGCCCGGGATGTTACCCTACCGGAGTGCCTCTTTACTCTGGGAATGCATAGACATTCCCACTCCACTTGCCCAGCCATGCAGCTGGCAGTTGCGACCCCCACCATGGCTCCCACTTATGACCTAGAGTCATTTCGGGAGGCTCCTTGGTGTTTTCTTGTCTTTTCCCTGACCCTGACCACTTTCTCTCTTCTTGCTCCCTCTACCTTCCTATTCCTATCCCTGCTTTCTTTCTATCTCCTTACACTCGAGTCTGATGGAGTCCCGTGGAATGATAAGGGTTTAGCCCACCAAAAAACTCAGTATGGCGTCTAACCCACTTCGCTTTATCTCACACAACGTCCAGGGATTTGGTGTGCCGCAAAAACGCTCCAAAGCGTTTCATTATTATAAATCCTGTCGAGCAGACATCATCCTGCTGCAGGAAACCAGATTGGCCATTTCCTCCTGCCCGAAATTTATGAGTAAACACTACCCTGAATTCTACACAGCGTGTGCCCATGGTAAAACTAAAGGAGTTCTCACCTGCTTCAAAAAAGGTCTCCCGTTTTACTGTGAAAAACAGATAGCAGACCCTGAAGGTAGATACCTATTACTAATTGGTCAGTTATATGACCAGGAATTAACAATAGTAAAACTACTATGCCCCCAATTCACACCAAGAACGATTCTTTAGCCACCTATTACAGGTAATCTCCCACCACAAAAAGGGAATCGCTATAGTGGCTGGAGATACTAACGTGGCATTAGACCACAACCTGGACAGATATCGACCAAACACCCAATCCCAGCGCTCACACTCATCCCCATGCCCCACGGGCCCTAAAATAACAGAGCAATTAACTAAATTCACACTTATTGACATAAGGAGAGAACTTCACCCCCTCTCACGAGATTACACCTTCTATTCCTATGCCCACGACAGCTTTAGCCGAATAGATCACTTCTTTGTACCTCAATCTATAATCCCAAACATTACAGAAACTAAAATCCTTACAGTAACATGGTCTGACCACTCGCCGGTCTCCTTATCATGTTTATCATTCATACCGAGAGGAACTAACTACCCTTGGAGACTTAATGACTCCCTCCTTTCCCAACAGGTACACTCAGACCAGATCAGGCAGCACCTCTCACTCTTTCTTACCGAAAATCTAGGGTCAGTGACCTCCCCATACACTCTGTGGGAAGCACATAAAGCGACGATGAGAGGTCACTTTATAAGTCTTGCATCCTCTCTCAAACGCAAAAGACTCCACAAAATTAGAGAAGCACAGACCAATCTGGACCTTTTAGAGGCACAATGGAAAGTTAATCCTTCTGCAACCAATAGGGGCTTAAGAATTAAAGCCAGGACAGAACTGGACTCTTGCTCAGTAAACAAGTGGAAAAACAACTTTGCTGGAGGCGCCAGTTCTACTATTTTTATGCTAACAAACCTCTCACTCCCTTAGCCCGTAGACTAAAAAACAGACCCCCTGTTACACCTATCCATAGGGTCCGCACACAGGCGGGCACAGTCACGGCCAACCCTAAAACTATTACCGACATTTTTTCCTCCTTTCTCTCCAAGCTATATGCACAATCATCACCCTTCCCTAGGGAAATAGCAGATAACTTTTTCTCGAAACTCCCGTTGCCCTCCCTTCCACAGTCTAGCATAGAGACCCTTAACTCAGAGATCTCAACTTTAGATGTTCTACAGGCAATCAAATCTCTAAAACCAAACAAAACGCCGGGGCCGGATGGATTTTCGGGCACATCATTACCGCAAGTACGCAGATCTCCTAGCTCCTACTTTGACATCGTGTTTCAATGCGCTACGTAGTGGATCGACACCCCCAGCCTCCATGTTACAGGCCACAGTCTCAATGATACCAAAAACTGGAGCAGCCAATCCTACAAGCCCACCAATTCCGCCCCATTTCACTTATCAACACAGACCTCAAAATTCTAGGGAAAATTTTAGCACATAGACTAAATTCCTTTCTCTCCCAGGCCATACATAAAGATCAAGTTGGATTTGTTCCAGGTAGACAAGCTAGCGACAATACAAGGCGAGCAGCACATCTTATTCCCTTCCTCCGATGCAGGAAAATACCAGGCCTACTCCTATCACTAGACGTATATAAAGCCTTCGATACCCTCTCATGGGGCTACTTAGACTATGTCCTGACCAAGTGGGGCTTCGGCCCTCACTTCCTTAGTTGGATCAAAATGCTTTATTCCTCACCTACTGCTAATGTCAGATATATGGGCCATGCCTCTAATTATTTCCACATACAAAGGGGCACTAGGCAGGGGTGTCCCCTCTCGCCCCTCCTTTTCATTTTAGCCCTAGAACCGTTAGCTATAGCCATTAGGCAGCACGAAAATATCTCAGGCATAGAATATGCTGGAATCAAACACAAAGCCCTGCTATTTGCAGATGATAAATACCATCAAAATGTCTATATTGCCAAAGATACTATACCTATTCCAGACGCTCCCCACCTGCGTTCCGCCCCACTTTTTACGACTACTCCAGAATTATTTATTTATTATTTATTTGTTGTATTTATAAAGCGCCAACATATTACGCAGCGCTGGACATTAATTTAGGTTACAGACAATATTTAGGGGTGACAAACAGCAATATGACAATACAGGAATACAAGAAAACCAGATCACACAGCACAGTATGAGAACAAGGTAATGCTTAGTCAGTCACTGGATGGGAGCATGGAGTTAGGCAAATTAGGTTCACTCAAATGCATAGCATGGGTGCACAGTAATAGAGGTGCATGATCAGGTAGGACACAAAAGGAGTGAGGACCCTGCCCAAAGGCTTACAATCTAGAGGGAGAGGTAGGGACACGAGAGGTAGGGGACCAGAGTTCGGCTGTGGGTTTAGAGCAATTGTGAGGGGTGGTAGGCAAGAGTGAAAAGGTGAGTTTTGAGGGCCTTCTTGAAGGTGTTGAAGGAGGGGGCTGCCCTAATGGGTGGAGGTAGGGAGTTCCATAGTGTCGGAGCGGCTCTTGAGAAGTCTTGGAGGCGTGCATGGGACTGGGTGATGCGGGGGACGGTCAGGCGAAGTTCATTGGAGGAGCGGAGTGAGCGGCTTGGTGTGTATCTCTGAGTTAGATCAGAAATGTAGGTTGGACAGGTTTTGTGGATGGATTTGTAGGTCAGACACAATATCTTGAATCTGATTCTGGACTGGATAGGAAGCCAGTGGAGGGATTCACGGAGGGGAGCCGCCCTGGTGGAGCGATGGGAAGAGTGGATAATTCTGGCAGCCACATTCATGATGGACTGCAGTGGGGCTATTCGGGTCTTAGGGAGTCCAGACAGAAGGGCATTGCAGTAGTCGAGGCGGGAAATTATGAGGGCATGGATGAGGAGTTTGGTGGTGGCAGGGGTCAGGAAAGGGCGAATCTTACAGATGTTACGAAGGTGGAAGTTGCAGGACTTTGTGAGGTTTTGGATGTGGGGAGTGAAGGAGAGTGCGGAGTCCAGGGTGACACCCAGACAGCGGGCTTGAGAGGTAGGGTGAATAGTAGTGTGGTTAACAGTGACCTGCACATCTGGGAGGTCCAGGGATGACCGGGGTGGGAAGATCATAAATTCCGTTTTGTCTAGATTTAGTTTTAGGAACCTAGCGGACATCCAGGAGGAGATGGCAGATAGGCAGGAGGAGACCTTGTCCATGGTAGTGGTGGATATGTCAGGGGTGTGGAGATAGATTTGGGTGTCATCTGCATACAGATGATAGTTAAAACCCATGGAGGAGATAACCTTGCCAATGGAGGATGTGTATAGGGAGAACAGTAGGGGGCCAAGGACCGAGCCTTGGGGGACTCCCACTGAGAGGTGGTTGGGGGTGGACGAGGACTCATTGAAGGAGGTCGTGAAGGAGCGGTTGGAGAGGTAGGATGAAAGCCAGGTCAGGGCAGGGCAAGATCGTGAATGCCCATGGATTGGAGGGACTGGAGGAGTAGTGGATGATCTACTGTATCAAAAGCTGCTGAAAGGTCAAGGAGGAGGAGAATGGTTTATTTACCTTCAGCTTTAGCTAAGGCAAGGTCATTGACCACTTTGGTGAGAGCCGTTTCGGTTTAGTGGGCAGGCCGAAATCCAGATTGCAGTGGGTCTAGTAGTGAGTTGGCATTGAGGTACTGGGTCAGGCGTTTGTGAACCAGACGCTCAAGGAGTTTTGAGGCGAAGGGGAGGAGGGAGATCGGGCGGTAGTTGGAGGGTAGCGAGGGGTCAAGGGAGGGTTTCTTGAGCAGAGGCAGTACAGTGGCCTGCTTGAAGTCTGAGGGGAAGGTGCCTGTGGATAGGGAGAGGTTAAACATGGTAGTGAGGACTGGGGCCAGATCCGTGAAGTGAGGCTGAAGTAGATCAGAAGGGATAGGGTCAAGGGGGGAGGTAGTGGTATGGGAAGTCTGCAGTAGGTGGTTGACCTCCTCAGTGATAGAATAAGATATTATCTTTTTATGGGCCGGTAAGCGATCCATAATCAAAAAATCCACTCTGCTAGCCCACAGACTCGACGGTGGCCTGGGAGTCCCTGATCTCCTCTTATATTATAGAGCAGCTATAGCAGCTCACTTGCTATCTCTCTACAAAGGGCAAAACGCACCACTTTGGACCTTCCTAGATGTCCCCGACTGCCATCCCATTAAGCCACATACTCTTCTGTGGATCCCAAAACAAGTTAGACCTAAACAACTAAGCCCCTTCCTCTCGTCGGACCTTGGCATCTGGGACACATTCAGGTACTCAGGGGGGTTTGCAATCCTCGAATCTACCCTTATGCCCAATTTTGCACAACCCTCTTTTTCCGCCAGGACATGATAACCCTGACTCCTTCAAATGGAGGGCTGACCATCAACTCCTTTTAGTTAAAAAATTTTTGACTGGCAGAGGCCTCCTCTCCTGGGCGGACATCAAAGACAAATACGACCCTCCTCCACATGAACATTTTAGATTTTTACAGATTAAGCACTGGATTTCTACGCTCATACGTGACAAAGAATTTCCACTTCTGACCTCCTTCTTTGAGAACATGTGCCTTGGAAATCCATCTGGCCCCGGCTCAATCTCATCAATTTACTCTAGACTCTCCCGTCCGGAATGAGCCAGGCTACACTCCTACATCTCAGGTTGGGAAAAAGAGCTAGGTCACCATAGAGACAGTGAAGACTGGCCAGACTGCTGGTCTCACATAGCTAGCTGCTCTACGAATGTATACGCTATAGAATCTGCATATAAAGTATTAACTAGGTGGTATTTAGTCCCATCAAGGCTACATAAACTCTCTCCAGCTATTGACTGCACATGCTTCAGGGGCTGTGGAAGGGAGGGCACAATGTACCATATCTGGTGGCAATGTCCGCGCCTCACCCGCTTTTGGAGCAGAGTTTTTGGCCTCTTACAATCCCTTTTCCACATTACTATACGGAAAAACCCGTGGATTGTCCTTTTCCACGGTAAAATCTCTGGCCTCGCAACTAATCAAAATAAGCTTGCTTCCTTCCTCTTTTTATCGGCTAAAATGACAATAGCAAAAAACAGGAAGAAAACGCCCTCGAATTTCTCAGAGGTCAAAGCACGTATGTCAGAATTCATGGTCAATGAAAAGCTAACAAGCATTTTGTGCAACACCCATAATAAATTCCTTCGAATACGGCAACCCTGGATAGATCTTGAATACCCGGGCATGGACGCCGACCTATTGACAACATATTGACTTCCCCTAGACTCCTTCGGACTCTACTCTCTTCTCCTCCCTCTTTCTTTTCCCTTCCTTCCCTTTACTTAGCCTCTTCTCTTTCTCCTTTCCTCACCGTGTCCTTTGGTCAGGGGACACGGAATATGGAGGGTGAGCGGGTGTTTAGCCCTTCTCTCCCTCTTCTAGCCCTGCCCGCGAAAATTGGTCCCCAGCTCTGACGGCTGGGGAACCTCCCAGGACTGAGTTATATGTTCTTGTTCAATGTTTAAGGTTACAGCTGTACATGTCACATACCCAGGTTTGTTCTTTCTGGTACATGTTCCCAGTGGCTGCCAGACTGTTTTCAAACCAAGTTTTGTTTTAACTGTATCGCCTGTGTACAACTGTTCAACATTGTTCTTTCTTTTTTGTTGTTGTTGTACTATAAAATCAATAAAAAACATTGATACCAAAAACCCACCTATTCTCCCAAGCCTTTAAGACTGCATAACGCAAGTCACATCGCTTTGAGTCCCCAGGGAGAGAGAAAATCGCTATAAAATTATTATTGTCATTGTTGTTTTTATTGTTAATGTGTGTACTAATAGTGACATTCCTATTTGCAGCAATGTACCCAGTGCTAAATGATACTTTGAGGAAAGGAAATGCCAAGAAAACACAGGTCTGAAAGTCCTGGCCACAACAATCAACAAGGAAAGGGGCAGGGGGGAAATACTGGGCTGCAGGAGGAAGAGTGAGTAATTGCTGCACTTGGGGGCCTGGAGGAGTTGCTGACTGCACATAAGGGACAGGAGGAGTTAATGGCTGCAATATTGTATGCTGTGCAGTCATTAACACCTCCTGGTCTGCAAGTGCAACTGTTAATTTTTTCAGGACCCCAAGTGCAGACATTAACTTTGCTGTATAGACTTATACTTGAGTCAGAACAAAATTCCAACTTAAGAGGGTCAAATATTGGGGTCGACTTAAACACGAGGTCGACTTATATTCAAGGATATACGGTAGTTTAATTGAAAATAAGACATCCATCCATCCATCAAGCCCAATCAGAAAAACAAAAAACATAAAATAAAATAAAACGATGATGCATGTCATACGTGACATATAGGTGAAAATAAATTGATGAGAATAACTTGTATCTATCCTCCTTCTCCTTAAAATGATTTTTAGACATCCCAGTTTTATTTTAGATTGAAATCTAGTTTTTAAGTTTTTACTGTTTCATTGTATCTGCTCAATGACATCTTCATTGAAGTAGGCCAGGGCTCGTATCTATGAATTATTGACCTTTTTATCTTTTTCCTGCTCCGGGTAGCCATTTACTGACAGGAAAGTAGTTTATGGCCTTAATTACTTATCAGTGAGGGTTCTGCTATAAGGTGACCCGGTCCGACCCGGTCCCGACCCAGACAGAAAATGGCACTTGCATACCTGATATTTAACTCTTTCAGGCAAAGAAAGAAAAAAAAGGAACAAAGCCTAGTTATTTGTGTGATTGGCACTGTACATACACGTCTATCATCATGTCACCTCGGGTGTCCTTTAAGTTAAAGCTTCCACAACACCCCCTTCTGAAAATTAATCTAAAATTAAGGTCCTAAAATTCTTGTTGCATGTGAGGATATGTAATTTGAAAACTGAGTAGATGTGCATGGTTTCTGTGCCTGTATGCTTGTGAGATGTGTTTTTTTAAATCATATTTAGTTTTTTTTTCTATTATTTACAGGTGAAAAAGACCTCACGGGATCCTACACAGCTGATAAGTTCTCTTTAGAGACATTTGGGATGTTTTGATTACTGATAAAGAACTATACACCAACATTCTAATAACAAAACTTGCCTGTTCTGACAGAAATGCAGTATAAGGGAGATGCCTTAAGGGGCCCATACACTCAGCAGATTTTCTGGCCGACCTATCGATCGACTGAAAATCGGTTGGCCAATCGACCGATCGATGGCCGATTTCGATGGATTTCCACCAAACTGGCAGGGTGGAAAATTTAGGTCGATCTGATGAGATTGCTTATCATTTTGCATTGGCCTTAATGGAAATCTGATGGCAAAAAAAATGCCATCAGATCGAATTTCAATAGATTTCAAACTGAAATCTATTGGAATTTTATCCTGGTAAAATAATTTCTAAAAACGCATCAGATAGATCATCAGATGCATTTCTTATTTAACTGCTGCCAATCTGACGAGTGTATGGGCACCTTTATTGTAGTTCGTGCAAGTGCTGCTCACACAAATACATAAATAAATATATGTACACCCAACACTGACTACCTTTTCTGGATGAAAGTCTAGTTCCATGTTGACCAACTGGGGAAACATGTTTCTGGCCAGAGTTCTTTACGTCATCTCCGTCTTCTGAAAATAGATATTCAGACATTGTAGAATTATATAACTTGCACATTGGTATGAAGCAAACTTTCCTTAATTTGCAAGATGCACTTACCATCATCATCTTCATCATCATCTGCTGCATTAATAACAACAGGTGGATGAGTAGGACTGGGAACATTTTCAGAACCTTCAAATTTTTTCACTCCACGTACAAGAGGAGGAGGTGCAACTGGATGCTTCACAGGAACCTGAGAAGTCTGCTTATCTGTCTCATTTGCTTCAGGCAGGTCTAATTGTGCTATAGCAATGTGACAAAATTAAGATGTAAAATTAGTAAAGTTCATCAGGATGACTATTTCAATCAAAGATTTTAAACATAGAAGTAAAACCTACTTTTACTTGGAGGTATGTATATACCATCTATATATCGACCTTTGGTGTGGTGAAAAGCACAGTTTCCTTTTTGACAACCAGACACTTGATTTTCCCAAAAGCATGGTATTTCACTGCGCTTTTTCTGTAAAAAGAAAAATTCAGTGATATTAACTGCTAATATACAAAACAAAATATCACACTTCTAAAACATCACCCAAAAAAAAAAAAAAAAAAAAAATCAGCATTTTTGTTATGTATTTGATATACCCAAAATATATAGAGAGCTTTTTTTGGAGGTCAGTGACTCATCTGTACAGACACTGCCGAACACTGTCTTAGTACCTGTGTATGAGGCGTAAGCCTTGGGGTTCCCCAAATGGGAGTAAGGGAGAAGAAAGTATGACAATGGCAAGCCTTTTAATGCCACATCACAGAAAAAAATACAAAGAGAAAGGAGCCTTTATTCCATCTAGAGACCTTGCCAACTTAGTGCGTTTTTTCACCATTCCCAATGACATTTTTTGCCTCACCATATACTCTAAAAGGGCTGATGCTATTGCTGCCCATATGCATAGATTTGTTGTTTTTTGTTTTCCAAGGTACACCCTGGGTGGTGAGATTTTTATGCACTATACACCCAACGCTCATGCTCCCGGCTGTGTAGGTCCTGGTGGCCCAAGCCCCATGCTACTTTGTGTGCCGCCGCTTGCAGGGGGGAGGAGTTGCGTGGATGGAGCCTTCTCAGGTGGAGAGCACAGTGCTTAACTCAGGCTCCTCAGACAGCCATGCTCCTTTTGGATTTTGCTTCCACCTACATATGTTTTTCAGCCGGGACCATGTGTGTACATCCTGCTGTAATATTTGTTTGCTGTGATCCCTGATGATGGTGGATGTATTTCCCAATGAAACATGTTGGAAATACACAGCGATATGCTTGGGTGAGGATGCCATTTCACATTTGCTCTCCCTGTCGACAGCCTCCAGTCATCTAGCCATCCACCCTCCAACCCCTTGAAGTTCAGCTCATCCATGCACCCTACTTGTGGATGTAGTATTCAGCTACCGAATTCAGTGGCTACAAGTGTCATGCAAGTATACCTGCAGCTTTGAATATCATATATGCATCAAACGGTTTTGCTGAATATACTGTGATTTGCAACCCATGCATGTGCAGATTGTCTGCGGGGCCAGTAGACTTGCTGCTCTGTGGCCTGACTTCTCTTTGCTTTGCATAAGCTTTAGCACATGACTTGCTGCTCTGTGCAACAATTTCTCTATGTATGGTCTGCATGACAAGGTGCGCTATTAAATGGTGCAACAGTACACAGCCAGAGACGCCAAGGTCATGCAGGTGAGAGGCTAGCCGACGAGCAGCCCACCACAGGGGACAGGAGAAATGCAACACTGGCTAATGTGCTTAGCTGCAACAGGGGAAAGGCGTTTCTTAAAAGGTGGTTGCCGTTATGCAGATGGGTCTGGATCCGTGAGTAGGAGTCTGACTGATTGGAGGGGGAGAGCCTCACAGAGGCAAACCTACTCGTGAACTGTGCTAACCACTAAATACTGGAATACGTTTCTGCCTGCTTGCTAACCCTGCTATTGCCACTAAACTTATACATCTGCCTAAAGCTGAAAATAGACTGTGCTTTCATACAGAGGTTAAAGTGGATCCGAGACTAAAGTTTTGCTGTCCTCACTTATGAGCCCCTTGCATATAGTTTCTAGGGCAATCTTCCCTACAAATTGTTTTCTTTTATCATTATTATGCCCAAATACTTTCATGAATAAAGCCACGCCCCCCCCCTCCCCCCCCCCCCCCAGACCCTTCTGCGCCTCGGCGTCTGATCCCATGCTGCAGGGAATCATGGGACCTAATTCTAGGGAGGAGGCGGCGAGGAGGCATAGGCGTTTTCAGTCAGTTATACAGTCTCTCTCAGCTCTGCCTCGCTGCTCCTGGATGTTCTCTCCGCAGGGGCGTAGCAATAGGGGTTGCAGAGGTTGCGACCGCATCGGGGCCCTTGGGCCAGAGGGGCCCCAAGGGCCCTCCCTCAAATGCAGTATTTAGCTCTCTATTGGTCCTGTTCTCATAATAATCACTTCTATAGATACTTTGAATAGTGGTAATCATTAACAAGCTGCTCCCCATCCCCTTCTTGCACCTCTGGCACTGTAGTTGCCATTGGCAGGTTTTTGTGAGCTGTATCAATTGTTATGTATAGAGTGCTCGGGGGCCCCATTGTAAAACTTGCATCGGGGCCCACAACTCCTTAGCTACGCCACTGTCTCTCCGTGTTGAATCAGCGCGCAGGCAGAAATGCTGATACACGTCCATCCAGCAGCCTGATGCTCTCACTTCTCTGCATGTCCTGTGATTACACGGGACATGCAGGGAGAGAAGGCAGAGAGCGTCCGGCTGCTGGATGGACGTGTATCAGCATTTCTGCCTGCGCGCAGATTCAACACGGAGAGAACATCCAGGAGCAGCGGGGCAGAGCTGAGAGAGACTATATATCAATTACATGCAGCACTCTGGACACACACAGACACTTGAGGGGGGCCCATGGTGAGGGAGGGAGCTCACAATCTAATCGTACCAGTGTTATAGCCTAATGCTCTAGCCTATTTTTATGTATTTATATAGCACTGACATCTGCAGCACTGTACAGAGTACAAAGTCATGTCACCGACTGTTCTCAGAGGAGCTCATCAGAGGAGCTCATAGCACGGTGGCGTAGTGGTTATCGCTCTCGCCTTGCAGCACTGGGTCCCTGGTTCGAATCCCAGCCAGGGTACTACCTGCAAGGAGTTTGTATTTTCTCCCAGTGTCTGCGTGGGTTTCCTCCGGGTACTCTGGTTTCCTCCCACATCCCAAAAACATACAGATGAGTTAATTGGCTCCCACTAAATTGGCCCTAGACTACAATACATACTCTACATGATACATACATAGATACATGACAATGGTAGGGATTAGACTGCGAGCTCCTTTGAGGGACAGTTCGTGATGAGACAATATATACTCTGTACAGCGCTGCGTAAGATGTCAGCGCTATTTAAATACATCATAATAATAATAATCATTCCATAATCATAGTCTAATATCCTACCATATTATTGTGTATTTAGATAGCTGTGACATCTTCTGCAGCACTTTACGGAGTACATAGTCATGCCACTGAACATTTTCTGCCTTTTTTCAAGCGCAGTCGATTATTAAAATCGCACACAAACCGCTTCTGCAATGATTCCCCATGAGAGAGTTCACAGCTGAGCGGTTCGTTTCCGATCCGCTCAGCAAAGCGGTACCTGTACCATTTTTGGGGCGTTTTTGCTATAATGGAAGGTATAGCAAAAACGCAAAACACTCACAAAAATCGCTTTGTGCAGCGATTGCGTTCACGTTTTAAGAATAAATACATTGTATTTATTAATTTACGGGTCAAAGAGTTCACTTGCTGACTTACAGTTGTGTTCAAAATTATTCAGCCCCCACTGAAATTGAGTGTTTTGGCCAGTCTGACATTGATTTTGATCATTTCAGTCATCTTGTTTACAATTAAATCAAAGAGGCACTTGTAAGTCAGACAAATATAACAACATTTATAATGAAATATCCACAAATGTATTTTCTGTGCTCACATCATTATCAGTTTTATTCAACCCCCAAGTGACATTCATTCTTAGTACTTAGTACATCATCCTTTTCCAGTTATAACAGCTTTTAAACGTGAAGCATAGCTTGACACAAGTGTCTTGCAGCAATCTGGTGATATTTGCGCTATGAGGCGTACTGCTGTCAGTGATATAGGGGGGTCAGCTGCGCTGATATGGAGCGGAGTGACAGTTCACCTGCAGCCAGAGGTAGTGACAGGAGAGGAGTGACAGTTCACCTGCAGCCAGAGGTAGTGACAGGAGAGGAGTGACAGTTCACCTGCAGCCAGAGGTAGTGACAGGAGAGGAGTGACAGCTGTGTAAATCCAGGAACAGTTGTATCTGTGGGTATGCCTGTCTTTTTCCAGTTTGTGTTCAAATACACAGCTTCTTTTCACACAGGACAGCCCCAGCACACACTGAGCATGCACGGGATTTCGGAGGGAAGGAAGAGGGGAGTGTAGGGGAGGGAAGGGGGAGTATAGGGGAGTGGAGTTTGCACAGTCTGAGGTGTGGAGATAAAGATTACCTGTGCAATGATTACAAGCAGAACATGGCAGATCTCATTGTATAACAGGAAAACATATTTCTTTACTGATGAAGCTGTTTGCAGCTAGTTTACTGTGTAAACAATCTAAACGTAACTAAACTAAATATAGATAAGTTACTTGTTCTAGTTAGTTTTTTAGGTTAGTTAGGATCCACTTTAAAAACTCTCCTGTCAGGGAAACTCAGTTGTTTCCAAGACAAACTAGACTCATTGGCGGGTATTTTGTCCCTATAAAAAAAATAATTACATATATATATATATACATATACATACACACACACACACACACACACACACACACACACACACACACACACACACACACACACACACACACACATTTTCTACACATTTGATTGGGAAAAAATGAAAAAGTGCATTATTTCTCAGTTTTTACCAATTCCAGTTTAAAAATAAAAAGTGCTACAGTAGATAGAAACCATGCCACCAGCAGAGTAGTGAACGGAGGGTCGGGCTGCAGAAAGGTCGTAGGAACCAGGCGAGGTGACACAGGCTGCTTGCAGCTTCTTTCTTCTAGCGATCTGGCCACGGAGAGGGACTGATGAAGGGATTACTGCAGTGATCGTTCCTCCGGGGGGGGGGGGGGGGGGGGGAGGGAGGGGGGGCTACGACTAATTGGCTTAAAGGGATGTTCCCTTTCACCAGTTAGTATTGCAGCTACAGTGCCGGGGAGCACGCACAAGAGCGTGTCCGATCGTGCACAAAGTTACAGAGGTCGTAGATATAATGTAGTGGTGGGAAAAGTGGTTAAGTGATTTATATATATTCTAATAGATTACGTTTTGTGCTGCCTCCTGACCCTCCACCACCACCACCTCCCCTCCCCTTTTTCTCTTTCCCATTATCAGCTTTCTGCATTGTATATGGTGGTAAAGGTAGCATATGTATATAGTATGATTTCAGGGAACTTCAGGGACCTTAAAGGGAAGGTCCAAGCAAAAAAAAAAATGAGTTTCACTTACCTGGGGCTTCTACCAGCCCCATGCAGCCATCCTGTGCCCTCGTAGTCACTCACTGCTGCTCCAGTCCCCCGCTGGCAGCTTTCTGACCTCGGAGGTCAGAGCCGGATTGCGTACATTTTTACACATTCCCGCTAGTGCAGGAACATTAACACATACATTTTTACGCGTTAGTGGTGCAACACGTAAATGTTTGTTCCTGCACTAGCTGGAATGCGTAAAAATGTATGCAATGTGGCCCTGACCTCCGAGGTCAGAAAGCTGCCAGCGGGGGACTGGAGCAGCAGTGAGTGACTACGAGGGCACAGGATGGCTACATGGGGCTGGTAGAAGCCCCAGGTAAGTGAAACTCATTTTTTTTTTTTGCTTGGACCTTCCCTTTAAAAATAAAAAAAAAATCCACTTACCTCGGGCTACCTTCAGCCACTGGCAGCGGCTTCCGGGTCAGATATTTCTGTGCTCCAGCATGCGGCTCACTGGTCACGCTGACGTCATCCGGACTGTACTGCGCAAACGCAAAACCTACTGCGCATGCGCAGTACAGTCTGGATGAAGAAAGTGCGGCTCAGAGTTGTTCGCGTATGCGCAGTGGGGATCTTGCGGCGGAGGGGACCCCTAGCGTGGAGCGGACCTGCTGCGAGGACACAGGATGGCTGGCAGGTGTTGGAGTAAGGCCCAGGTAAGTGGATTTTTTTTATTTTTATAGTGCTCCAATGTATCCTTTAAAGTGGTAGAATACCCAGCATTTCATTTCTTCTATGCTCTACATTAGATTAGACTAGATTAGCTCTAGCACTCAAATGCTGAGAATACAGCATTTGCGCAGCTCACAGGGGGAGGGAGAGGGAGGGAGCGGCGAGACGGCAGAGAACGCTGCGGAAGTGGGCTTTGAAGAGCCCCCCCCCGCTAAGCAAATGCAGCCGGCGGCGATCAGACCCCCCCCCCAGCAGGACATCCCCCTAGTGGGGAAAAAAGTGGGGTATGCTGTAGAGCCCACGCAGCACCGATCATTGAAAAATCCCCTGGTCGGCAAGTGGTTAAAGGGACTCTGTAACAAACATTTTTGCATTATTTCTCCTATCCTACAAGTTCCTAAGGCTGCTCCATTGTGCCCTGGCTTACTGCAGCACTTTCTACTTGCACTGTCTCTGTAATAAATCAGCTTATCTTTCCCCTGGGACTTGTCAGCTGTGTCTGGAAGGCTGCCAACTCTTCAGTACTGTGAACAAGTTAACCCCTTCCACGCCCCTCCAGTGCTCCTGTGATGTTTTATTCCTCACAGATGTCCCTGCTCTCACTGTCAGCTTGTCTGCTATCTGTGAGGCTGATAAACGCAGACTGATAAACTGAACAAAGAATAGCTGGAGGAAGCTGCCTGTCATGCTGACAGGAGTGCAGAGCAGACACAGCTTGTCATGCTTCATTGACACAGAGCTCTTTCACAACTTGCACATAACCTCTGGAGACTGAATTCAATGTGTAACTCACTGAATTCTCTGTGTACTCACTGTGTATTAACTGAGTTCACTGCTCTGCTGATGTACTTCCTGTTTTGGTGGCCATCTTTTCTGTTTACAAAAACAGTTTATAAAACCGTTTTTTTTTACCCTCTTTATTAAGCGAAGAGCAGCGAAAATATTACAGAGGGGGCTAGATGACCCCAAACAGGCAGGGATGTTTGTTTATACTTTATTTTGTGAATACAGATTCTCTTTAAGGACCGGGCTGTTTCTCTCAGATCTGTGCTGCGTGGGCTCTCCAGCCCACAGCACAGATCGTGTTAATGGCAGGGCGATCAGACTTCCCCCCCCCCCCCCTTTTTTTTTCCCCACTAGGGGGATGACCTGCTCCTCAAAGCCCCCCTCCGCAGCGCGATTCCTCCCTCCCCTTCCTACCTCTCCTTGCATGGGTGGCGCAGGACAGAGATTCATCCTGCGCCGCCTCCGATAGACTTCAGCCTATCACACGGTGGCGATCCCCGGCCAATCAGAGGCCAGGGATCGTCAATCTCCGCCGTATTGATGTAAACAGCGGGGATTTTTTCCCCGCGTGTTTACAATTAGCCTGCGAACCGCGATCGGAGGCTCGCAGGCTATTCACGGAGACACCCTCCGTGAACTGACATGGAAGTTTCCATGTAAAACCACAAACGACCAGCCGCCACCTATCGGCGTTAGCTGGTCGTTAAGTGGTTAAAAAAGTGCAAGTGTAATACATAATGTGTAGCAGAGGATTGCTAGTGTATTGAAGAGAGCAAGAAAATAAAGAGACTCACACAATAGGGTAGTGATAAAAAGTGGCATGTGCAAAGGGAGATTAGGAAATAAATCTGGTCCTGTATAGGAGAACTAATGGAGAAGCATGTGATGTGTTTGATCAGCTGAGCTGAGATTTGCAGAGCTCTGATTTGCTGTGATCACACCTTGCTTTAGCACATGATCATTACTAGCAAATCAGAGACTTACATATCTACCACCTGAACAAACTGATCACATGCTTCTCCATGAATTCTCCTAGACATGACAATTACTAAATATGGCAAAAAATATCACAAAACAATTGAGTTAATAATGTAAATAATGCACACAAAGGTACAAAGGTAAAGTGACTTGCGCATATATGATACTGGAATGATTCAATGGAGCAGAAGAAAACCAGATGCAATGTGCAGCAATTCAATTAATACATTTTTCAGCAATACATAAGCAATGCAAAAAACTGTATCAGCTTTGTAAAGAGCACTAGTGGATGTATTCTATTTGCACTGTTCCATATAAAACAGTTAACCTGACTCACCAGGAAATCCCCAGCCAGTAAGAGGCAGACAGAGGGATGCAGGGGCCTGACGTGTGCTGCCCTGTTGACACTTTTTGAGCTTATTATAACTCACTTTCCCCCCACGCTCTTGTTCATTTCAGTCACTTACTTCAGCATACTAGCCTCCCATCCACCTTCCGAACGCCCCCCGCCGCCATTGTTTACAAGTAAATAAATATGGCAGCCTCCATATCCCTCTCACCTTGGTTTCCCGTTAAGTCATACATGTCAAAATCTTCCCCAGCTGCCATTCTATTACCTCTTGGAGTCAGCGGCCCGTCCTGCACTCCACTCTATTCCCCAGTCCTCTTCACCACATGCTCGTGGCAGATCAGCATCAGCAGTGACGCGAACGCAGGAGAGCAGCTCCTCCTAGATGGTGCATGTGCATACACAACGTTACCAGGGGAGCTGCTCTCTGGCCATTGCATCATCTCTGATGCCAGTTTGCCGCGGGTACGCTGTGATGAGGATCAGGGAGGAGACTGAAGTGCGGGACGGGCCACCAACTCCAAGAGGTAATGGAGTGGCACTGGGGAAGGAGGGGAACGGGGGTGGGAGGCAGGCTGGCTACCTACTGGGGCACCTACTTAGCTAACCTATACTGGGTGCATCTCTGCCTGTCTACTTATACTGGGGGCCTGTATACTGGGCGCATCACTGCCTGTCTACCTATACTGGGGGCACCTACCTAGCTAACCTATACTGGGTGCACCTTTGGACGCAAGGGCTGACATAATCAGCCAGATGTTAATATGCGATGAGCCACGCCTCTTGAGGAAACGAGTAGATGCTCGTGAAACATGTTGAGGCTGAGAGTGGCATCATCGCGTGTATACCTGGCTGTCTGAATACACCTATTGCACCAAAGACCAAGCATTGCCCTACTGCCGGGCAGCACTCTAACTCATCTCCAGGGTGGACTGCCACACATATACCAACGTCTGTCTGCACTTACACACGGGATCAGCGGCAGCATCTGTGGGTGAGCACCCAATCATGAACTCTTATACATGGATCCGCTTTACTGACTGGCTTATTGCCTCTTGCTTTGCTGATACTAGTGGGAGAGTCTGTTAGTAAGCACCCAATCATGAACTCTTGTACAGTCATTTTTGTGATTACCAGCCACATGCTCATGTAAGACCGTGTTCGCTTCACTGACTGGCTTATTGGCTCTTGCTTTGCTGATACCTGGCCTGCTGTTATATTTGGAGAGTCTAAATGGACTGCCATCCTCTGGCTGTTATCAGCTTTATCTCCATGCAAGATAGAGTTGGTTCTTTGATTGACTTAAGGTAGCCATACACTGGTCTAATTTGCCATTAGATCGACCAGCTGACAGATCCCTATCTGATCGAATCTGATCAGAGAGGGATCGTATGGCTGCCTTTACTGCAAACAGATTGTGAATCGCTTTCAGCCTGAAACCGATCACAATCTGTGGAGCCGCCGCTGCCGCCAGTCCCAACCCCCCCTTTCAACCCCCCCCGCGCGCATACATTACCTGACGCTGGCTCCCGGGCATCTTCTCCGCATCTTCTCCACGCTGCACCCGCTCCATCCAGGCGCTTCCTGTGTCACTCCGTGACCAGGAAGTTCAAATAGAGCGCCGTCTATTTGAACTTCCTGGTCACTGCAGTGACAGGAAGCGCCGGGATGGAGCGGGTGCAGCGCGGAGAAGACGCCCGGGGGCCAGCGTCAGGTAATGTATACCTGATCGGATCGGCCGCTGCTAGCGACGTGCTCCCTACCCGCGGGCGATCGAGGGTAATTTCCCGCACGGCGCGATCGACGGACCGATCCGATTTCGGGTGGAAATCGGATCGGCGGGTGCGTTTAGCGCGAACGATTGGCAGCAGATTCGATCCCAGGATCGAATCTGCTGTCGAAACGGCCGCGAATCGGGCCAGTGTATGGCCACCTTAACTCGCTCATGCTTTGCTGACTATCATGCCACTGTACACTCTGGGAAGTCCATTGGGGACTCAAGCATGTGATGTTGGACTTGCTCACAGGGGAGTTTGCTCACAGGCAAGGCCGGATTTGTGGGCAGGCCAGGTAGGCCATGGCCTAGGGCGGAGCTTGCGTAAGGGCTACATTGCAGCTGACCGCTAATCAGCTGTTCTATAATTACCCATTGCGTGTTGCTTTGCTTGTGCCCTGTATCGCTGCTTGACCGTTCACACGTCTGCATGAAGTCAGTGATATGTAGCCCTGCTTGTCTGTCTTTCCTTGCTGCAGTGCTGCATACACGAGTGGCAAGCAGTGCCCACTTCCTGTAGTTGCGTGCACCGCTCACTCTGTGTGCCACCAGGCTGTTGATGGTCTGCAGCTCTGCAGTGAGTGACGGGAAGTTAGTGAAGGAGAGGCGACTTGGCAAGCAAGGCTGTACACTCGCTGATTGTGCAGGGGAGCCCGCAGTTAGGCAGCAATAAAAAGAGACATGGTATGTGAGATCAAAGTCCTCCTACTGACCTGTAACGCAGTCCGGTAGCTGTATAGATAAGCTTACTTGCCAGATACTGGTTAAAGTATTGTCTCAGCCAGCCTTGCCCGATTTATTGCCCATTCTGTCACACCACGAGTTAAGTATCCTTTCCTCCACCTCTTACTTTTCTTCTGTTTGTTCTCTCATGTTGTGCACTATTTCTGTCCTTTTTCTACACTCTTCCCCATCTTGTTCCCGCTCTCTTTTAATCCCCCCATTGTGTGCTCCTCTCCCTCTTTTTCTTCCTATCTCTATCCTTTCCTCCACTATTGCTCATCTACCTTTCCCATCTCTCTCTTTTGCATTTTAATTGTCCTTAGAGGAACTCACAATCTAATCCCTATCATAGTCTAACATTTTGCCATATTATTATAAAGCATTTGTATAGTTACAGTAGTACATATTCATATCACTGACTGTCCTCAGAGGAGCTCACAATCTAATCCTACTATAGTCATAGTCCAATCTACACGATACGATTCTTTGTGCGATTCGATTACAATTCTGATTCTATTTACGATCCGATTAAATCCGACATGTCCGATCGGGATTCGATTCAATACGATTTGCCATTGCAAAACAATGGCAAATCGAACTGAATCAAATCGAAATCCCGATCGCACATGTCGGATTCAATCGGATCGTAAATAGAATCACAATCGAATCGCACAAAGAATCGTATCGTATAGATGGGACTATGTCTTACCATATTATTATTATGTATTTATAGAGTACTGACATTTTCTGCAGCACTTTACAGACATGTCACTGTTTGTCCTCAGTGAAGCTCACAATCTTTGATATAATATTGTGCATACACACACACACACACACACACACACACACACACACACATATACACACACATGAGGTGGTGGTGGGTGGGGGGCAGTTTGTTGACTACTGGCCTAGGGCGATAAAAAGTACAAATCCGGCCCTGCTCACAGGGGAGCTCACTATGGAATCCATGTGACCAAGGATATTTAATGATTCACTGCTCTCACTGCTTCACCTGCTGAACATCTTATTTTATGCTATGTGCAATTTAACATTGTACTATGCTGTACTAATATTTCAGCTATATAGACTATAACCATCTGCAATTAACTGCGGATTGCAACCTTGCAAAGATAGAGCCATCTGTCCACTGTTGGTATTATCTCATCTAGGCCTGGCAATTGAGCAATTATATTGTGCGGTGTGATGTGTGGTGTGTTGGTCCTGGTATGCAGGCATGAATGGTGGATTGTCCCTGTCTTTTTAGGGGTACGCTGAGGTTGGGTGCTGCGGGGGTTGGGATCAGGTTTATAGGCTATGCATTTTTTTTATGCATTTTTGATTAAAACAAGTTTATACAGTTTTTTTCAACAATATTGCTTTTGTGAATTACTGGTATGCACCATTCACTGTTTATTTATCCCTTCCTAACTGGTTTTGCCACCTTTGCTTGTCTACCTATACTGGGGGCACCTACCTAACCTACCTATACTGGGTGTTCCTATGCCTGTCTACCTATACTGGGGGCACCTACCTAGCTAACCTGCACTGGGTGCACCCATGCCTGTCTACCTATACTGGAGGCATCTATTCTTGGCTACCTATACTGGGGGCACCTATACCCGGCTACCTCACCTTACTTATGCTGAGGTGTTGTTTTTTTTTCTTTTGTGTGGCTATAGCATGTGGTGCAAATTGTCGGGTATCGTGCGATCATTCCAAATGGGGGGGGGGGGGGGGGGAATAAATATAACTGTTGGCCCTCGACCTGGTCTAAGTTTTGCATTTCGGCACTCCGATTTGAGTGCGACACCCCTGCTTTAAAGAGAATCTGTACTCTAATATTCTTACACTAAAAAGCATACCATTCTATTCCTTATTTTCTCCTGTGCCCATCTGTGCTGTTTCTGCCACTCTGCTGCAATCCTGGCTTGTAATTAACAGTTTTAGGCAGTGTTTACAAACAAACTAACCAGCTTGTGATAGGCTCACATAAACAGTGTGTGAGAGTCATACAGAGTGTGCAGGTTGCCTGCAGAGGGTGTGTATCTCTTCTATCCAATCACAAGCAGCCCTGCACATTCCACACATTCAAGCCTTAAGGCTCATACACACGTACGTTTTTTGCGGACGGGTCGTTTGAACATCCCGTTGTTCAGTCATTCGCCCGCTAAATCGAGCGTGTGTACAGACTGTCGTTCGCGTGGGCGGATCGCTCAAACTCACTCTTATCACGCGAACGACAGTCTGTACACACGCCCGATTTAGCGGGCGAACAACTGAACGACGGGACGTTCAAACGACCCGTCGTTCGCAAAATACGGACGTGTGTATGGGCCTTTAGCCCGACAGAGGAAAGGAGATAAGATTTATTACAGGGAAAGTGCAATTAGGAAAGGCTGCAGTAAGCCAGAGCACATTAAAACATGCATAGGAACTTATAGGATAGAAGAACTAAGGCTGAAAAATTTGTTACAGAGTCTCTTTAAGCGATGAGGTTACATTCAATATAACTTGCCTCTAAGCATTCTGTAATTACACGTGGTTTCATTCATTCAATTTTATATAGTACGGACATCTGTCACAGTGCTGGACATAGTGAGTACATAAGTACATAGCAAGGAAATGAGCAGCGCTACTTAAAAACAGACTAGTGCCTACCTGCAAAAGAGTGCAAGCCCCACTTGTGGGGTCGAATACACACCGAGCATACACATGACCTGTCTACCACTAGAGAAGGATGTTGGTTTCCATTAACAGCTTGCATGCAACCTATTAAGTACTTGTCCCTCCCACTGCGAAGAAGTCGATCCTCCATGGGAGGGGCCTAACACTAACTAAATCCTAACCTATGTATATGCATAGCCTGGGTGCGGCTAATCAGATAAAATCGAAAACTGAAAATTGTGCAAAAGGTGGATCAGCGCAACACCAGGCCGCCTCCAAATGGCCTCCATCGGAGATGCGCTGAGCCCCCCCCAGGAACTACAAACGCACCTTGAACCCAAACAGAAGCTCTGCATATACACCAAAAGCATGGCTGTTAAGTGGGAGCAGCTGACCAAAAACGAATTACATTAGTACATAGCAAGGAAATGAGCAGCGCTACTTAAAAACAGACTAGTGCCTACCTGCAAAAGAGTGCAAGCCCCACTTGTGGGGTCGAATACACACCGAGCATACACATGACCTGTCTACCACTAGAGGAGGATGTTGGTTTCCATTAACAGCTTGCATGCAACCTATTAAGTACTTGTCCCTCCCACTGCGAAGAAGTCGATCCTCCATGGGAGGGGCCTAACACTAACTAAATCCTAACCTATGTATATGCATAGCCTGGGTGCGGCTAATCAGATAAAATCGAAAACTGAAAATTGTGCAAAAGGTGGATCAGCGCAACACCAGGCCGCCTCCAAATGGCCTCCATCAGAGATGCGCCTTTGCCCCCCCACTTCAGGAACTACAAACGCACCTTGAACCCAAACAGAAGCTCTGCATATACACCAAAAGCATGGCTGTTAAGTGGGAGCAGCTGACCAAAAACGAATTACATTAGTACATAGCAAGGAAATGAGCAGCGCTACTTAAAAACAGACTAGTGCCTACCTGCAAAAGAGTGCAAGCCCCACTTGTGGGGTCGAATACACACCGAGCATACACATGACCTGTCTACCACTAGAGGAGGATGTTGGTTTCCATTAACAGCTTGCATGGTTCCTGGGGGGGGCTCAGCGCATCTCTGATGGAGGCCATTTGGAGGCGGCCTGGTGTTGCGCTGATCCACCTTTTGCACAATAGTGAGTACATAGTCTTGTCACTTAACAGTCCCTCAGCAGGGCTCACAATCTAATTCCCTACCATAGTTTTATGCCCATCTTACTCTAGGGCCATTTTTTTCTTTTTTTTTTTTTTTAGGACAACGTAGGACAACGCCAACTATGTTTTTTAGGTTGTGGAAGGAAACCGGAGTGCCCAGAATATACAAACTCTGTGCAGATAGTGCCCTGGCTTGGTTTCAAATCAGGACCCAGCCCTGCAAGGCAAAACTAACCTACCATGTATGGCTTATGCAAGCAGTAGTGAAGTGAAGGATGTTGCCACTATCAAGTTCAGGGATTGTAGTGACAACTTCATTTCCACCTTTACTAAATCAAAACCTCCCAGTGCACCGTTTCACTTCTTATGAATAGTCAAGCCTGACTGCAGTTTTCTGCACAGAATGCAGTGATGTAGTGAATACGCTAGTCTGATATGCAGATGTGCAGCGTGATTACACATGCACTCGGTCTCCTGCTTTCCCCTCCCCTACATGGAGTTGTCTCGATAGAGTCATGTTGCAATGGGAAGTGAATTCAGCAGCCATATAGACCCCAACCCTCAGAAGAAGCATATATACATGACACGTCACGGATGATAGAAAAGAGGGTCTCCGTAACAATCTGCTAATGGTCTGCTAATGCTGCTGGCACAACGAGGGGCTCAGTAACAATCTGCTGATGTAGCAGGCACAATGAGGGGCTCAGTATCAATATGCTGATGCTGCAGGAACAATGAGGGGCTCAGTAACAATCTGTTGATGCTGCTGGCACAATGAGGGGCTCAGAAACAATCTTTTGACAAGATTTTGCCAGCTTACACAATGGGGGGAGGGGGGTTAGAGGGACACAATCCTGCAGCTGCAATAAGCAAAGGGCTGCAGGATTAATATGCTGCTGACACAATAAGGGACAGTATGCTGGTAAACAACACTAGGGGCCATATGCAATTCAAGTTTTCTCCTAGGTGATATTTTCTCAACTGGTCATAAAATGGCTTTTAAGCTCCCAACACGCAAGAAAATACTCAAAATAAATTTAATAGTACTTTTTTAATAACTTTTGGGTACTTTTTTATTGTAAAATGCTGAAAAGTTATTTAAAGAGAAGATGAAAAAATATCTCCTAGGAGATACAGGTAAAAAAATTAATTGCATATGGGCCTAAGACTCTCCTAATGCAGACAGCACTCAAAACCCAATTAGAAAAGTTGTAGCTGCACAAATTTCCCCACTCCTACATGTACTACAATCACCAACCGACTCTTCCAGCTCAGGAAGGGTTAAAGCAGAGTACACTGACAGCAGGTCCATCACATCCTGAGAAAGAACAGGGTCCTTTCACCTTATCAACACCATCAGCTTTAACCTAAGGGGCCCGTACACTAACACGATTTCCTGACGATATACAGCAGATTCGATCACCGTGATCGGACCTGCTGTGAAATCGTTTCGCAAACACTGACAGAACGACGATTTCCCTCCAAAATCGATCCTTCCAGTCGATCAGTCCGTGCGGAAGATTTCCCTCGATCGCCGGCGGGTCAGGAGTGCATCGATAGCGGCGTTCGAATGTCCGACGCTTGACGCTAGCAGCAATAAATTACCTGTTCCGCCAGCGCGTCCCCGCGGTCCCTTCTTTGCACTGGGCTCCGGCTGGCTTCACTTATGTCCTGTCCCGACAGGAACTTTAAACAGCAGAGTGCCCTCTACTGTTTAAAATTCCCCCAGCAGGAAGTAAAGTTAAGCTGGAGCCCAGAGCGGAGAAGAGACAGCGGAGACCGGGGGACTTACGCCGGCCAGATCAGGTAATGTATGCGGGGGAAGGGAAGGGGGGGGTTCTCAGCGGCAGCTCCACAGATTGTGAAATAGATTCAAAACCTCTTTGCAGTGTAGGTAGCCAATAGATCCCTCTTTGATCAGATTAAATCACAGAGGGATCTATCTGCTGGTCGATCTGGTGGCAATCAACCAGTGTATGGCAGCCTTTAGAAAGAGTTGTAAAGCAATGTGAGTGGGAGAGGATGGCAGATAAAAAGACCTCTTGCTGATGACTGTGGCAGCTGCAGTTTGTGCGAGGTCACATGAGGTTGGGATCATGCTGGGAGTATCTTACTATCTAATCTCCCAGCAGGCATCCACGGGTCAGAAGTGTGCTGTTTCCAAGCTTATAAGCTTCTCGCCGTGACTGTCACACTGTGCAATGCTCTGCCTCAGCCCTCTGCTTACCAATAGTGCAAGGCTACAAGAAAATGGCCACCGCTGTCTGCAAATGTGGACGGCGGTGGCCATTTTCTTGTAGCCCTGCTCTATTAAAAGAAGAGGACGATGACTATCTGTGGGGGAGACGAGCGGGGAAGCAGAGAGCAGCGACGCATAGCCGGTGCTGCTACGACACATACATGTGTCGCGGCACACCGGTTGGGAACCACTGGCATAAAGGTTCAGTTTCCTGGTCTAGTAGATAAACATTTTACATATGTTAGAGTTCACCACTGGATTAAATTGCTTGATACTACATCCCCATGCTCACATCATAACATTTTTGCTTTCCTTAGCAGTGCAGTTCCCTTGAAAGGCAGTATTATTATTATTATTATTATTAACAAACCATGGTGAGATAAGAAATGAGGTGGGTATGGCCCGGGCAAACAAAAGTCTAATAGTCACCAGATATAGTCAAAATACAAAAACTTTATTATTAATTGCATATGTAATAGAAAGGATTAAAAATATGCCCCCCGGCCTCCCCCACAATCCCCTCCCTCCTGCCTCTGATGTAAACACGGATCCAGTCAGCCCCAGCATACACATTCACACATACCAACATACATACAAAACTGTATAGCCGTACAAACAAAGCAAAAAAATGTATATCTTTGTTATTGGATCCAGAAAAAATGTGTATATTCAGGCCAATCCCGAGTATGTTGTGATGGGCAAAGGTCTTTGCTATGCCCAAAGTTCCTATTTTCCAATCAGATTGGTATAAGCAGAAAGATTGTCCATCCGGAAACATGCAATATAGGCACAACAAGGGGTTAGTCCAGCCTCTGATTGAATATCACTCCAGTGTTACCGTAGTAAAGATGCAGCATGCAGGCAATCCCTCAGCCAAGCCCTCTGATTAGCGTGAGATTTATGGCATATGCAGCAGTTCAAGCCAAATATTGCAATAATCAAATTCCAGTAACTAAAGCATCTTATATATGTTGTATAACTCAGGCAGATGCTCACACAGTATCAGCTTGATAATGGCAGTCCACATACACAAACAAGAGTCATGCCCGTGGGGCTGCTTACGTGTCCAGAATGAAGATGCTGGGATGCAGTGTACCCATACTTGCTACTCGTGGTATGGCCAGGATTAATGCCTGAAATGAATGTGGTATCCAGTATGGAGAAAGAACAGAGGCTCAGTCCGTGCTTGATGGTGTCCCACAGTGAGTGTGCCGGGCTGGCTGGAGAGCGGGGAGAGAACTCCCGGACAGGCTTGGGAGGAGGCGGTGTGGCGGCCGGGACGCAGTCCAAGCGTCCTCTACCGGTTTCGCCAGACTTCCGGCTTCCTCTGGGTATTATTATTATTAGGAGTCAACCTCCCACTGACCACTTAAGTTTAATGCTAGGTACACACGATGCGTTTTTTCCGTATATTTTCCACTCAGTCAATTTTCCACTAAATTTTCTTATCTTTTCTTATCAATTTACATTCATTTAAATGAGAAATCGACCAGAAATTCGATCGGAAATAATAATGGACATAACGGAAATTATCTATCGATCCATCTAACACAAAATTGTATGGTGTGTACCGAACACTTATTTAAGAATCTGGTCGTATGACCTGAATTATCCAATTGAGCCTTTTAATTGTTTGTCACATTGGGAATCACAACAAAAATGTAATCCACTTCTGGTACTCCTCAAAGATTGGCCTCCTAATACCCCTTGAAGGATACCCGAGGTGACGTCACATGATGAGATAGACATGGGTATGTACAGTGCCAACACACAAATAACTATGCAGTGTTCCTTATTTATTTTCTCTGGCTGAGAGAGTTAAATATCAGTTATGTAAGTGGCTGACTCAGTTCGTCAGAAAGTGACTACAGTGTGACCCTTACTGCTAAGAAATTCCAACTATAAAAACACTTTCCTAGCAGAAAATGGCTTCTGAGAGCAGGAGAGAGATAAAAAGGGTCAATAGTTCATAGATTTTAGCTCGAGCATACTTCAATGAATGTGCCATTGAGCAAAAACAATAAAACAGTTAAAACTGTACTAAAGTAGATTTAAAGAGACTCTGTAACATTAAAAAGATCCCCTGGGGGGTACTCACCTCGGGTGGGGGAAGCCTCCGGATCCTAATGAGGCTTCCCACGCCGTCCTCTGTCCCACGGGGGTCTCTCCGCAGCCCTCCGAACAGCCGGCGACTGTGCCGACTGTTAGTTTAATATTTACCTTTGCTGGCTCCAGCGGGGGGCGCTGTGGAGGCTTTCCGTTCCGAACTACACGGAAATACCCGATCTCAGTCGGGTCCGCTCTACTGCGCAGGCGCCGGAAACTTGCGCCTGCGCAGTAGAGCAGACCCGACGGCGATCGGGTATTTCCGTGTAGTTCGGAGCCGACAGCCGTCAGAGCGCCTGCGCTGGAGCCAGGAAGGTAAATAATGACGTCACCGCTGCCCGGACTCCACGGAGGGCTGCAGCGAGACCCCTGACGGATGGAGGACGGCGTGGGAAGCCTCATTAGGATCCGGAGGCTTCCCCCACCCGAGGTGAGTACCCCCCAGGGGATCTTTTTATGTTACAGATCCTCTTTAAACATAAAATAAAACTGTGGAATATTTTAAAGGTCATTTTTAGGAGAAGGAAGATAGATACAATCATTTCATTAGTTTATTTTCACCTCGGGTGTCCTTTAAAGAATAACTGATAGCCATACCATGACAGGAAAAAACAAACACACACATATGCAAGACTACTACAGATGAACTGCACTGTCCGCGTTTTGATTTCAGTGAAATTTATATAGTAAATAAAGAGAAATGGCAGAATGGCAGGGGCTATCTTGGCTCCCACAGGATGAAGCCAATTCTGATGTCATTTCCTCCCTTGCTCCCCTATGGCAATCCCCTCCTCCCCACAGAATTACAGAGCGCAGCAGGGAGGAATAAAGGCAGCGCACACAGACTCACCTTATCATGGTTCCAGGTGCTGGAGTTTCAGTCTATACTCTGCACTACCGCCGGAGTATAGATGGGAACTCCAGCGCCTGGAACCATGAGTAGGTGTGCGCTCCCTTTGTTCTGCGCTCTGTAATTCTGCAGGGAGGAGAGAAGGTGTCAAGGGGGATGCTGTAGGGGAGTAAGGGAGGAAATTAAATCAGGATTTGCTTCATCCTGTGGGAGCCTGTGGGGAGGAGGAGGATTGCCCATAGATGTGGCCAATCAGAGGAACAAAGGAAGGACAAAAAAAACCTGGCATGCATTTTAACTTCCCTTATGTGGCTGATATACGAAGTAAGAGCCAGGGGACATGAGGATTAATATTCTTCTAGGAAAAAAAAAAATTGGTTATGCACTTTTGCCTTGCCTAATTAGCAGCCTCTTTAGTTAAAGAACTTACGAGGCCAAATTAGGGGAAAAAAGTTAATTACCTGCATAACCCCTCCGTGCCGATCCGCCGGGTCCCCCCGCTCGTCAGCCCCCCGGGGATGGCTCCCGACCCCACGGCCGGGTCGTGCTCCCCTGCCTCTCCTAAAATGGCCGCTCGCTCTGGCCGCGGCTGCGCAGCCCGCATAGCCGCGAGTGCGGCTGCGCAGCTCTAGGGCCAACCTCCCCGATCCACGCTACGTAGCAGCCCTCTGTACAGCGGGGATGTAAATATTTACCTTCCCGGCTCCTGCGCAGGTGCTCTGGCGGCTCCGAAGTAGGCGGAAATACCCGATCGCTGTCGGGTCTGCTCTACTGCGCAGGCGCAAGTCTCCGGCGCCTGCGCAGTAGAGCGGACCCGACTAAGATCGGGTATTTTCATCTACTTCGGAGCCGAAAGCAGCCACAGCGCCCCCGCTGGAGCCTGCAAAGGTGAATCTTGAAACAACAGTCGGGTCTGTCGGCGGCTGTTCGGAGGGCTGCAGCGAGACTCCCATGGGACAGAGCGTGGGAAGCCTCATTAGGATCCTGAGGCTTCCCCCACCCGAGGTGAGTACCCCCCCAGGGGATCTTTTTGAGGTTACAGTGGCTCTTTAACACTAGAATTACCGAGTTTTCTACTTTCTGTTGCAAGGCTAGAGGTGTTATTCACTCCTGCTGAGATGTTCACAGGTCTTCAGGGTTGATTATCTTCAATCTATTGTTGTGCAAACCACCCATTACCTAAGGCCTTGCACATTTGTTTACACAAAGTAGCTGTGTGAGACTTGGATGGAAACCTTCAGACATGCCTGCCGTATCATATTACGCAGCACTGTACAGAGTATATTGTCTCGTCACTAACTGTCCCTCAGAGGGGCTCAAAATCTAGTCCCTGTCATAATCATACAGTATGTCTATGTATGTATCATGTAGTGTATGTATCGTCATCTAGGGCCAATTTTATGGGGAAGCCAATTAACTTATCTGTATGTTTTTGGGATGTGGGAGGAAACCGGAGTGCCCGGAGGAAACCCACGTAGACACAGAACTCTGTTGCCGATTCATGCAGCAAAATGCAATCAGAGGGCAATTGGCACTTTTGGCAGTGTTCCATTGACATGACAAATGATGACAGACTGAGGCATTCCATTGCCATGGCATTGATGGCAGTATGGCAGATACTGTAATGCAATTAGGCTGGCTTTTCACAACATATGAATGCTGTAGAGGTGGCCAAAAGGTGTGATGCTGTCCTGTCGGAGGGAGAGAGGCTGGCAGAGAACGTGGTCATGAATCTGATGGAGCCATTTTTGGATGATGGGAGAAATGTCACGACGGACAATTTCTTTACTTCACTGTCACTGTCGCACAGACTGCTGCGGCGCAAAACAACGCTATTGGGCACGGTGAATAAAGTCCGGCGTGAACTTCCTCAGCTTGCAAACGACACTGCACAGCGAGAGGTATTCTCCACTTCAGTGCTTAGACGTGGCAGTGTCTCCTTGACAATTTATGCACCTAAAAAAAACAAGACTGTGTGTGTTCTAAGTTCCATGCACCAAGATCAGTGACGGCAGAAAGAGGAAACCCAACACGATAACAGACTATAACCACATGAAGGTATGTGAATGTGTGTATAATTTTACCATGGCCGTTTCTAGGGCCGTGCAGGCGCCCTGAGCGCTGTTGGGAGGGGGGGGGGCGCTGTGATGGAGGGGGGAGCTGCAGCCGCGGGGAGGGCAGCCCGACCTCTCCCAGGCCGCCCTCCGTGCTCCCCCCTCGGACTGCAAAGCAATGGGCAGGGAAGCGCTTTACAAAACGACTCACCTCCCTGGTTCCAATCGCTGCTCTCTCGCCGCCAGTCTCCTCTCTGCACAGAGTAGACGCTGATACACACACAGGAAGCAGCGTGTATATCAGCGTCTATGCAGAGAGGAGACTGGCAGCGAGTGAGTAGCGATTGGAACCAGGGAGGTGAGTAGTTTTGTATAGCGCTTCCCTGCCCATTGCTTTGCAGTCTGAGGGGGGAGCACGGAGGGCGGCTGGGGAGAGGAAGGGAGGGTGAGGTTGGGCTGCCCTCCCCGCGGCTGCGGCTCCTCCCTCCATCATGGGGGGCACCTACCTAACCTATACTGGGGGGCGCCTACATATCTAACCTATCCTGGGGGGCACCTACCTATCTAACCTGGGGGGCAGCTACCTAATCTAACCTATACTGAGGGGGCAGCTACCTAATCTAACCTATACTGGGGGGCACCTACCTATCTAACCTATACTGGGGGGCACCTACCTATCTAACCTATACTGGGGGGGGCAGCTACCTATCTAACCTATAGTGGGAATATTAACTTATCTAACCTGTATTGGGGGCACCTACCTACCTACCTAACTAGCCTATACAGGTGACAACTATACTGGCTACCTATATTGGAGGCACCTACCTAACTAACCTATACTGGGGGCATCTACCTATCTAACCTATGCTGGGGGCAACTATTCTGGCTACCTATATTAGAGGCACCCACCTAGCTAACCTGTACTGGGGGCACCTACCTATCTAACTTATACCGGGGGCGCCTGCCTATCTAACCTATACTGGGGGCAACTATACTGGCTACCTATACTGGAGGCACCTACCTGACTAACCTATACCGGAGGCAACTATACTGGCTCACCTATGCCTGGCTACCTATACTGGGGGGACCTATAGCTGGCTACCTATACTGGGGTACCTATTCTGGGCTACCTATACTGGGGGAATCTATACTGAGTGCAACTAGACCTGGCTAACCTATACTGCGGGCACCCATACCTTGCTTTGGGGGGGCGCAATTTTTACACCCTCGCCCTGGGTGCATTTTAGCCTAGAAACTGCACTGAATTTTACACCAGTGCTCAGTGGCGTCGCTAGCGCTATTTTGGGGGGCCCTAGCGGACACCGCTGATATGCGGAAGTGACATCACTTCTGCATATTTGCGCCCGGCGCCCACTCTAACTGGTCAGGTCGCTGCTGGCTGCGAGGTGAGGGGCGCCTGTCACTCACTATCTAACCTGGGGTCCCTGTCACTCACTATCTAATGGGGGTCCCTGCTGTGCTGCGTGATCTGGTTTAACATGTATTCCTGTATTGTCTTATTGCTGTATGTCACCCCTAAATATTGTCTGTAACCTAAATTAGTGTCCAGCGCTGCGTAATATGTTGGCGCTTTATAAATACAATAAATAATAATAATACCTCTCGCTGTGCAGTGTCTTTTGCAAGCGGAGGAAGATCACACCGGACTTTATTCACCGTGCCCAACAGCATTGTTTTGCGCTGCAGCAGTCTGTGCGACAGTGACAGTGAAGTAAAGAAATTGTCCGTCGTGGGTTTATATAAATATCATATGTATTATGGCAATGACAAACCTTAGCAGACTCCCATCCAGTGACTGACTATGCATTACCTTGTACTCATAGGCCTGGTGCACACCAGAGGAGTTTTTCTGAGCGTTTTGAGTTTTTAAATCTGCTGCTAATGTTATCCTATGTGTCTGTGCACTGTGTCTGAGCTGTTACCAGACAGCAGCGAGCAGTTACCAGGCAGCAGTGAGCATTTACCAGGCAGCAGCGAGCAGTTACCAGGCAGCAGCGAGCAGTTACCAGGCAGCAGCGAGCAGTTACCAGGCAGCAACAAGCATTTACCAGGCAGCAACAAGCATTTACCAGGCAGCAACAAGCATTTACCAGGCAGCAACAAGCATTTACCAGGCAGCAACAAGCATTTACCAGGCAGCAACAAGCATTTACCAGGCAGCAACGAGCAGTTACCAGGCAGCAGCGAGCAGTTACCAGGCAGCAGCGAGCAGTTACCAGGCAGCAGCGAGCAGTTACCAGGCAGCAGCGAGCAGTTACCAGGCAGCAGCGAGCAGTTACCAGGCAGCAGCGAGCAGTTACCAGGCAGCAGCGAGCAGTTACCAGGCAGCAGCGAGCAGTTACCAGGCAGCAGCGAGCAGTTACCAGGCAGCAGCGAGCAGTTACCAGGCAGCAGCGAGCAGTTACCAGGCAGCAGCGAGCAGTTACCAGGCAGCAGCGAGCAGTTATTAGGCAGCAACAAGCAGTTACCAGGCAGCAGTGAGCAGTTACCAGGCAGCAGTGAGCAGTTACCAGGCAAGAACAAGCATTTACCAGGCAGCAGTGATCAGTTATTAGGCAGCAACAAGCAGTTACCAGGCAGCAGTGAGCAGTTACCAGGCAGCAGTGAGCAGTTACCAGGCAGCAACGAGCAGTTACCAGGCAGCAGTGATCAGTTATTAGGCAGCAACAAGCAGTTACCAGGCAGCAGTGAGCAGTTACCAGGCAGCAACAAGCATTTACCAGGCAGCAGTGATCAGTTATTAGGCAGCAACAAGCAGTTACCAGGCAGCAGTGAGCAGTTACCAGGCAGCAGTGAGCAGTTACCAGGCAGCAGTGAGCAGTTACCAGGCAGCAGTGAGCAGTTACCAGGCAGCAGTGAGCAGTTACGAGGCTGCAGTGCTCAGTTACCAGGCAGCAGCGAGCAGTTGCCAGGCAGCAGCGAGCAGATACCAGGCAGCAGTGATCAGTTATTAGGCAGCAACAAGCATTTACCAGGCAGCAGTGAGTGTCTGTGCACACTGGAGCAATGAGGTTTTGTAAAAAAAAACTATAGCATTACATTGGGAAGAGCTTTTAGAGGTTTCAAAGGACAGAATTCTCTGGTTGTGGGGGATGGGAGGTGGGCAAATAGTAACTTAGACCCAAGGTGATTTAGTTCAAGTAAACAAATGGAAATGTGCTTGTTTTCAGAACAAAAGAAAGAGAACAATGGAGTTGATAGCATGTTAAAAAACTCAGCAGGGGTGATACTAGGTGTGAGCTCCAGTGAATTAACGCAAATTTGCGCAGCCCTGGTAAATCTAGTGTTAAGATAAGAGTTAAGAAACTTCAGTTATCTATGCAAAAGAGTTTATCTGAGCTCCAGGACCAAAAAATCGTGGACAGCACTGTCTTTTGAAGCACTTATCTCAAAAGGCTCTCATTGTTTCTTGTTTGTTTATGGTTTTCCTACAGAGGAAAGTTCAAAAGGTCATCAGCTCTGCTCTGTGAAATCTTTTAAAATGCTGAGTGTAATGTGTAAACTGCATATATTAGAGAATGATGTGTCCGTACTACACATACAATTCATTGTATGATGAGGTTTTTTTTTCCGTTTCAGTGGCACTTTAAGCTAGTCATTGGCCTTCTATAACCCCTTAACTATTTCAGCCCGCTGGGATTTTTCACCTCATGCATCAGAGCAATTTTCACCTCCCATTCATTCGCTAATAACTATCACTACTTATCACAATTTATTGATCCATATCTTGATTTTTCCACCACTAATTAGGCTTTCTTTGGGTGGTACATTTTGCTAAGAGTCACTTTACTGTAAATGCATTTTAACAGGATTAATAAAAAAAAAATTCATTATTTCGCAGTTTTCGGCCATTATAGCTTTAAAATAATCCACGCTACCATAAATAAAACCTATGTATTTTATTTGCCCGTTTGTCCCGATTATTGTACCATTTAAATTTTGTCCCTATCACAATGTATGGCGCCAATATTTTATTTGGAAATAAAGGTGCATTGTTTCCGTTTTGCGTCCATCGCTATTTACAAGCTTATAATTTTAAAAATGCTTGTAGTATACCCCCTTCAAATGCATATTTAAAAAGTTAAGACCCTTAGGTAACTATTTATGTCTTTTTTTTATTGTAATTTTTTTTTCCCCATTAAAAATGTTATTTGGGCAATATTTTGGTGTGGGACATAAACAGTTAATTTTTAATGTTATATGTGTAAATTGTAATGTAAAAAATGTGTAGATGTAGTTTTACTATTTGGCCACAAGATGGCCACCTTCATTTTTGTTTTCCCTCCCTGTACTTCTCGCTAAGCGGAAGTACAAGGGGGGTGCAAAAAATTTTCGGGCAGAAGAACTGAAGCCTCATGTGTGAGCGCTTCGATTTTTCTGCGGGGGACAGGGATCGGTGATCAGGAACCATGTTCCCGTTCACTGATCCCAGGGCTACCGGGGGACACCAAGGGGACACGGGGGCGTGCAGAAGCACGGGAGCGCAATCGCCCGGACGTGAGCTTCACGTCCGGGCGGCGGAAATGGTTAAACCGCAAGCAGATTCCCGATCAATTTCATACTGAAATCGATCTGGAATCAGCCTTCTGGCGCCGCATCCGACCACCTCGCCATCCTGACGCTTTCCCCTTTAAATTTAAGTGCTCCTCCGAAGCCCAGTGCATGTTATACATTACCTGTCCACAACCTCCACTTGTCCCAGCAGGCTCTGGGTGCACGGTTTTGCGTACATATGCACCACGTGGTTACCTAGTAACACGGCCAAGGGTATGACTTCATACAGGACTCAATATTGGGCGGACAGTCCTGGGGGTTTTGTCGTGTTCATTAATTGTGCCGAAATTGCACGCCGTTCCCGCCGCGCACTGACCGAGCGAGTCAGCCCAACATCTTGCAGCATGCACAATCGACTGTGCAACCAATTTCAGGACCGAAATTGGTTGCATGGTCGGTCGGGCATACACTTGGTGGCACAGATTTTCAGCCGATTCAAATTATAATAATCGAATCAGATGGTCGATTGACCACCAAGTGGCCTGATGTATGGCTACCTTTAGAGTCAAATCTTTGCTGCAGACAATGTGGGTGTGTAGGTTCTCTCAATACTCTACGGCCCATCTGGCAAGTGTCGGATTTTCGTGTGTGTGTGTGTGTGTGTGTGTGTGTGTGTGTGTGTGTGTGTGTGTGTGTGTGTGTGTGTGTGTGTGTGTGTGTGTGTGTGTGTGTGTGTGTGTGTGTGTGTGTGTGTGTGTGTGTGTGTGTGTGTGTGTGTGTGTGTGTGTGTGTGTGTGTGTGTGTGTGTGTGTGTGTGTGTGTGTGTGTGTGTGTGTGTGTGTGTGTGTGTGTGTGTTTTCTTCTGTATGAATGCTTATGTATTGAGGAGTACTGAATATATCTAATAGTGTGTTTTATATAGTGATCAGATAAACAATTTATATTCTCTTTTATTTAGATGGATAGATATAAAATGGAATGGATACATATACAGCATATATTTATATACCATATATTTAGGCATAGGGAAGAATTTTAAAGTTTTCTCCAGATACGGACAGAACAGCATGTTTATTAAACTGAATGAGTAACTTTATTGCTGACCAGACACAAGGAAAATACCAGCTGAATTTGCTAGAAAAGGCTAGTTTCCGCTGGTTAGCGTATTCACAAGCGTATTTTATGTATTGAAGGAATTATAAAGCTTTGTTCAAATCTGAAGCAATATCAACAATAATATTTACACTGGATTAAGGGGGGTAAAAGGTTATTTAGTTATTTTTAAATATTTTCAGATCACGATATTTAAAGCAATAGTGCCATTGTACAGGTAGTTGTGAATATCACACGCCCAAGGTAAATATTTGCATAAGCCAATTATAGTATAACTGAAGAAAACACCCTTCAATTCCAATTGGATAGAGGTTAATTCTCAGATTTGAGTCTTAGGGCCCGTTTCCACTATAGCGTTGCGGAATCGCCGGCGAATCACCGCAGGCAAATCGCATGCGGGTGCGATTCCGCATGCGTTTTTTGCCGCGATTTCACATAGGTAAGGCTGTATGCGAATTTAACCATGTCACTGCCTGTGTAAATTAACATTATTACCTATGCGAAATCGCGGCAAAAAACGCATGGGGAAAACGCATGCGATTTCCCTATTAAATACATTGCGTGCGATTCGCCTGCATTCCACACGCAGGCGAATTCTGAGGACCCTACCCTGCAGATTTTTTCTGCACAGAAAAACGTGCGGAAAAACGCACAAGTGGAAACAGTCCCATCCACGTGTACTGACTGTGCGAATCCGCATGCGGGCAACGCATGCGGATTCGCGATAGTGGAAACGGGCCCTTAGATAGAAATGAGGGATAAATTAGGAGACACAGGCACTGCAAGACTCTTACACCGTACAAGCATCGGCTTGACACAATCACACCTAAGAAGGCTCCAGAGAGGGGGATATCGGGGTGACACCATAGGCCCTGCAGGATTCCATATTCCATGTGATTGGTAAATATAAATTTCAATTATATTAAAGCCAACTAAGTTAACTTTTTGGATATTCATTGATTCTATACCTTATATAGTCATACCCTAGACATTGACCTTACAGTCATTGCAAACTGGGAATAGCTGTGTTTAATTTGGGTTCATTTTTCCCCCTAAATTTTTTATTTATGTATAGGAGTGTTAGTCATGAGGTTTCTTCTACAGCATGCTGTGGTGAAAGTATTCCGCATTAGGAACTCTGGAGTTCATCATGGAGGTTAAAGAGAACCCGAGGCAGTTCCTTGGGGGGCAGATGGGACAGAGGCATGTTCTCTGCCTCATGACATGCCTCTGTGTCCCCACACCACCGCTCTATGCCCCCCACCGCCAATATTTGTTGCCATCTTGAAGGGTAAATAGAGGAGAGGGGTTCCCAGTTCAAAACGCCCACTGGGGCATTCCTACAAGCTTTGCAGAGCTGCTATTGGGCAGCTCTTCCTCCGTGGCCACACACCCTGCTCTTCTCTCACCTTCTCTACGCGCCGGGAGAGAGATCTCTCCTTCCAGCGTCGTGACCCAGAGGTCTCAAGTGGAAGTGGGCCAGTGCAGCCCACAGGAGCGGCAGAGAGCAGCGGTTTTTTCGGTTACCCGATTCGCTCAGCGCCCCCTCGGGCTCTCTAAGGGAAAGGATTGCTGCTGCATACTCTGATTTTACTGCGCTGTAGAGGAGCACCAGAGACTACTGATTAGCAGCAGAAAAATAAGGGAGAAGGCGGTCCACTGTGCATTCTACCTTTCTAAGAACACTATAGGTATAGGGAAGCACTAGAGGCTGCAGAAACCGTTAAGGGAACCACATAAGCGACAGTGGGCAAGAGGGAGGCAGGAGCAACAGGAGAACAACGTGCTGGTGAAATTAACAAAGGTTATTCGTTAATAATCATGTTAATTATTTTTGCCTGTTCTCTTGTAAATATGGGGAACTTAATAATTGAGGATATGCGGTACTCCTAAAGTTTCTGCAATTGTGCCACCTTTTCATTAAAATATCTTGTTTTATCACTTACATCCATTTTCATATGGCGAAATTTGCAGATCTGTCTAAAACAGCATCCTTCCTGCCATAAAGTGCATACTGTCTCATTTCCTAAGGCAGCCTGGCAATGTCGGAAAGCACAGTTGTCTCCCTGTGGGGGGGGGGGGGGGGGGGGGGGAAAGAAAAAGTTACTTTCTTAATCATCTTAACATACCGAATACAGATGTAAGACGTGTAAAACTAAAGCCTTTGATTGTTTTACAATACATGGGCAAAGGTGCTTCCTATGTGTTTGTGTTGCAGAAAGAGTTATTTAGCAGAGTGACAAGATACAGTATATGTAGAAGCAAGAAGTTTTGAATCAGGATGATACCATTTACTGGCTAACTTAAAGAGAAACTCCAACCAAGAATTGAAGTTTATCCCAATCAGTAGCTGATACTCCCTTTTACATGAGAAATCTATTCCTTTTCACAAATAGACCATCAGGGGGCGCTGTATGGCTGATATTGTGGTGAAACCCCTCCCACAAGAAACAAGAAAAGTATGTACTCTTGGCAGTTTCCTGTCTGTGAACCTTGCTGCATTGTGGGAAATAGCTGTTTACAGCTGTTTCCAACTGCCAAAAAAACATGCAGCAGCTACATCACCTGCCAACAGTAAAAATGTCACCATGTAATAAATGTCTAAATAAATCAGGGATTTAAAAGATTTTACAATGGGCAAACATTGACTAAATCATAAAAATGAGGCACTTTATTACATTATTTTCACTGGAGTTCCTCTTTAAGTATGTTTATTTAAGTTAGCCAATAAATGGTATCATCCTGATTCAAAACTTGCTTTTACTGATGGCCAACATGGTACAATACGCTACTGCAAGATATATGTAGTGTCATGGTAAATGCTATTTTTCCAATATTTACCTGTGATCCTTACAGAAGGGAAGTGACCACCCCTTATCCATTTTAAAGTTTTACATATTGTTACAGTTAATGCAATGTATGGGAATACGGTAGCTATATCTATTGACATTTGCAGTAAACTAAAAAAAAAAAAAAAAAAAAAAAAAAAAACGGGCCTTACCTTAGTGCAGGAAGAATAAAAATAAAAATAGCAATCATCTCCTTGGTTAGACATCTGAGTCTTGAGTACAACAGCCAGCTGGTTATGAGTAATTATAGAGGTCTGGAAGTTCCAGGCTATGAAAATACTCTAACAAAAAAAAAAAAAAAAAATAGAAAACAAGTACAGTCATTTATATTAATGATCAGCATTGCTACAATATACAAACACCATATATACTATTAAAGTACCCCTAAATCGGAAAAAAAAAAAAAAATACTGAATAAAACCCATGGTGTGCTAGATAACCTTCTCCTTAGTCTCCTGATGCTACTACTTGTCTTCGAGGAACCTTCTGTTCCCCATGCCTGATCCTCTATTACCTCCAGCATCCCAGAAGTTCCTCCAAGCAGTGCCAAGCAACCCTGAACTGAGCATGCATAAACGTTTCAAACTGCACATGCGCAGTGAAGTAAAGCTCTCGTGGCGAGTGCATACTTTCGCTGTGCAAGCGCAGTTTGGAACCGGCGCCTACACAGTTCTGAATTGCTTGTAGCTGCTCGGGGGAACTTTCAGAAAAAGTATTCAGAAGGATCCTGTTGAATACTTAGAGGACCGGGACGATTTAAGCAATAACTCATTGAAAAGCTTTGGACAACTCTAGATTGAGTATCATCAAGTAGAAGACATTTATATTAATAATCGGGTTAAACATTTATACCACTATACTAAGATCAATACTGCCAGCATACCTAGACAACTTTATACATTTCTAGATTCACCCATAGCAATGAAGGGGGGGGGATGTCTGGACACACTCTAGATCAGGGGACTCCGACACAATCACGCAGGGGGCTGAAATCTAAAACCCAGCCAAAGTCGAAGGCCGCATTGTTTACTGAACAAATACCGTATTTTTCGGACTATAAGACGCTCCGGACTATAAGACGCACCTAGTTTCAGAGCACAAAAACCATGGAAAAATAAAAATGTAACCTGGTGCATCTTTAGTGCTGGGGCGTCTTATGGTCCTATCCCCACCAAGCTGTCTCTATCTAATATATACTGCCCAGCAAAAAAAAAAAAAAAAAAAAACTCTGCTGCCCCACTAGCTACACTACATTAACCCCTGCTGCCCCACAACCTACACTAAAAGTACACTGTCCCCTCAACCTACACTAAGCTGCACTGTCACCATAACCTACACTAAGCTACACTGTCCCCATAAACTACAGTAAGCTACACAGTCCCTACAAACTACACTACAGTACATTACCAGCAGTGGCAGGGCTGCAGTGTGCTGCTGGTCTGGACAGAGATGGAAGCTGCCTTCAGTGACATCAGTCAGGGTCTCCCATCTGTGCTGGGTCTCAGCTGCAGTGAACTTCGGTGGTGGAGCCTGAGATCAACTGGAGCTGTGCTCATGGTCTGTCCAGGTAAGAGGCAGCTCCACAGGAACATCAGTTCGGGTCTTGGCATGGACAATCCTTCTCAGCGGTGGAGCTGCTGCTAGGGTCATCTCCTGGAGCTGCCCACGTGGTGCGCCCCGATTGCAGACATCGGTCCGGGTCTTGGTGCGGGCTTGCGGGGAATCCTGCTCAGCAGTAGATCTGGGGCTGCTGCTGGGGCCATCTGAAGGAGCTGCCCACCTGGTGCCCCCCCGATTGCAGGCATCTGTCCGGGTCTCGGTGCGGAGAATCCTCAGCGGTGGTGAAGCTGAAGCCACGTGGGCCATCTGCTGGAGCTGCCCACGTGGTACGCTCAGATTGTAGGCATCGGTCCGGATCTCGGTGCGGGACTGCCGGGAATCCTGCTCAGCAGTGGAGCTGGGGCTGCTGCTGGGGCCATCTGAAGGAGCTGCCCACCTGGTGCCCCCCGATTGCAGGCATCTGTCCGGGTCTTGGTGCGGGGAATCCTCCTCGGTGGTGAAGCTGGAGCCACGTGTGCCATCCGCTGGAGCCGCCACATCGGTCTGGGTCTCGGCAGCAGGAATACTTGTCAGCGGTGGTAAAGCTGGAGCCTCTGCAGATGTTTTGAGCTGCAAACTACCGAGTGAGCACAGGGCATCTATGGAGCCCGAGTGCCGCTCATCAGCCACGTGGAAGCCATTAAAGAACCAGAGCGGCTGCGTCACCTTGGAGCCCGATCCATCTAAAGCTAGACAACATTTGGAAGCAGGATGCAGGACTCGGAGGCCGCAGCAGGAAAGGTGAAGGCTTCCATAATGTCTGGCACCTGCTTGTGGGGGACATCTGGGCTGCACATTCGGACTACAAGACGCAGGGACTCCCCCCCCCCCCCCCCCCCCCCCACTTTTAGGGGAGAAAAAGTGCGTCTTATACTCCGATAAATACGGTATAAACTGTCAATGTCAAGCAGAAATGACAACCAGAACCAACCTGTCAATCAGAAATTTGAATTTCAAACAAGTGCAACAGTCTTTTTCTTCCATGGGGCTGTCAAACCGACGCAGATATCAAGCAAAACCGTAATATTGCCATGCACATAAAATACTCGTTCTGTGTCAGACACCTAGCCAGAAAACAAACGGTTTCCCTGGATCAATGAGTCAATGTCTGGTTATATTTCTTGTGCTGTAGCAACCCGGAAAACCGGGGGTGGTCATCAGTGATGCGTGACATGCTTGTTTTTGTTCTGATTCATTACTGAAAAAATCTGTTTACAAAGATAGGTGCTCCCAAACATGGGCAGCATGAAGTCGAGCTGCGACATGGAGTCGGAGGCAGTAAAGGGCAGAAGTCCTTATTTGCAACATCCTGTATCTTGGATTACAGACCACTGTCAGCCTGAAGCTCAATTATCTCCATCTGAAGGTGATGGGGCACATTGTTAACATCAACTGTAAAAGCATTGGCAAAGGTGTCAAAGCCTGAGTGCTGTGCTCTGAAGTTAGAGAAGCACCACTCAAAGTAAGTTATTAACTGGTTAACTTTGGTAGCCAGCCGACTACACGAAAAACCACCAGAAACAGTGACTGAGATTCTGTGACAAACAGGAGAGTGGGCAAGATTGCCCTGATCCATAGTTGAAGTTTACGCTAGAATGCGGTGATCATGTCAGACATCTTCATGATGACTCGTTTGTGTCCCTGCAGCCACTGATTCAGTTGGGCGAGATGCTCACATGTCACACATCATAGCAAAATCACATAGCCAGGCCGGAACTGACAGTTCAGGCATTGATTTTACTTTTCATGAAAAGGGCGGTTTGTTCTCTGACCTGAAAAAAAAATCTACTGTGCACTGTGCTCCTGCTCAGCCATCTTACTTCCGTGTGGTATGGCACATCTCAATGCTCTGCACCCATCTCCAGTAAAAATTGCTAGAACTGGCAGGGATTCAGGCCACGTTCCTGAATAAAGTTAACGGTTTTAATGACTGTGGCGATTATGTCATTTGTTTCCAGAACTTTTCCACACATAGCATAGATAATGCAATAATAAGTACTCAGGTGTGTGCCAGAGACTTTTTTTGCATTCTTTCCTTCATAAGTGCAACCAATCCTTTCTTTTCTACACACTTTGCTGGCACGCCATTGGTAGTTAGCTCCAAAAACTTTTCCCAGGAGAATTTATAATTATTTATAGATTTCTCCATAACCTCAAATAAATCTCTACCAGTCGTCGTTCCATGCATGGCAGCTAAATCCAAAAGTTCCTCAGTGACAGAGTGGTCAGTCTTCACGGCACGTATAAAGATGGACAGCTGCGCTGCATCAGTCTTGTCTGTGCTTTCATCGACACTAAGTGAAAAAGCATTACACAGTGGGATGCGAAAGTTTGGGCAACCTTGTTAATCGTCATGATTTTCCTGTATAAATCGTTGGTTGTTACGATAAAATGCTATCTATTTATGTCTCTTTCCATCTATGTCTCTCCCTGGGCTATATGTATTGTGCCAAAAATAATTCCGGGCATGACCTAGTCATGCTTGGCGAAATAAACGATTCTGATTCCGATTCTGAAAAAAATGTCAGTTAAATATATCATATAGGAGACACACAGTGATATTTGAGAAGTGAAATTAAGTTTATTGGATTTATAGAAAGTGTGCAATAATTAAACAAAATGAGGCAGGTGCATGTCATTTTATGGATTCCAAAACCTTTAGAACTAATTATTTTAGGGATGGGACGAATCCACAATTTCTTCAAATCTGAATACGAATCAGAATCTAAAAAGGTTCTCAAATATCTCGAACCTTTCGAATCACGAATCCTGCACATACGAATCGTGCGATCCGTGGTATAGTTGCCTGCAGTATAGGCAGCAGGGTATAGGGGCCTTCAGTATAGGCAGCAGGGTATAGGGGCCTTCAGTATAGGCAGCAGGGTATAGGGGCCTTCAGTATACCCTGCGGCCTTCAGTATAGGCAGCAAGGTATAGGGGCCTTCAGTATAGGCAGCAGGGTATAGGGGCCTTCAGTATAGGCAGCAGGGTATAGGGGCCTTCAGTATAGGCAGCAGGGTATAGGGGCCTTCAGTATAGGCAGCAGGGTATAGGGGCCTTCAGTATAGGCAGCAGGGTATAGGGGCCTTCAGTATAGGCAACAGGGTATAGGGGCCTTCAGTATAGGCAGCAGGGTATAGGGGCCTTCAGTATAGGCAGCAAGGTATAGGGGCCTTCAGTATAGGCAGCAGGGTATAGGGGCCTTCAGTATAGGCAGCAGGGTATAGGGGCCTTCAGTATAGGCAGCAGGGTATACTGTCACACATCATAGCAAAATCACATAGCCAGGCCGGAACTGACAGCAGGGTATAGGGGCTTTCAGTATAGGCAGCAGGTATAAGGGCCTTCAGTATAGGCTGCAGGGTATAGGGGGGCCTTCAGTATAGGCAGCAGGGTATAGGGGCCTTCAGTATAGGCAGCAGGGTATAGTGGCCTTCAGTATAGGCAGCAGAGTATAGGCAGCAGGGTATAGTGACCTTCAGTATAGGCAGCAGGGTATAGTGGCCTTCAATATAGGCAGCAGGGTATAGGGGCCTTCAATATAGGTAGCAGAGTACAGGGGGCTTCAATATAGGTAGCAGGGTATAGGGGCCTTCAGAATAGGTAGCAGGGTTTTGGGGGCTTCAGTATAGGTAGCAGGGTTTTGGGGGCTTCAGTATAGGTAGCAGGGTTTTGGGGGCTTTAGTATAGGTAGCAGGCTATGAGAAGCTGCAGTATAGGTAGCTGGGTAAGGAGGCTTCAGTATAGGTAGCTGGGTAAGGGGGCTTCAGTATAGGTAGCTGGGTAAGGGGGCTTCAGTATAGGTAGCTGGGTAAGGGGGCTTCAGTATAGGTAGCAGGCTATGGGGGCTTCAGTATAGGTAGCAGGCTATGGGGGCTTCAGTATAGGTAGCAGGCTATAGGGGCTTCAGTATAGGTATCTGGGTAAGGGGGCTTCAGTATAGGTAGCAGGCTATGGGGGCTTCAATATAGGTAGCTGGGTAAGGGGGCTTCAGTATAGGTAGCAGGCTATGGGGGGGGGCTTCAGTATAGGTAGCTTGGTAAGGGGGCTTCAGTATAGGTAGCTTGGTAAGGGGGCTTCAGTATAGGTAGCTGGGTAAGGGGGCTTCAGTATAGGTAGCAGGGTATAGGGGGCTTCATTATAGGTAGCTGGGTAAGGGGGCTTCAGTATAGGTAGCAGGGTATAGGGGGCTTCAGTATAGGTAGCAGGCTATAGGGGCTTCAGTATAGGTAGCTGGGTAAGGGGGCTTCAGTATAGGTAGCAAGCTATGGGGGTGCTTCAGTATAGGTAGCAGGGTATAGGGGCCTTCAGTATAGGTAGTAGGCTATAGGGGGCTTCATTATAGGTAGCTGGGTAAGGGGGCTTCAGTATAGGTAGCTGGGTAAGGGGGTGCTTCAGTATAGGTAGCAGGCTATGGGGGGCTTCAGTATAGATAGCTGGGTAAGGGGGCTTCAGTATAGGTAGCAGGCTATGGGGGGGGCTTCAGTATAGGTAGCAGGCTATGGGGGGGGCTTCAGTATAGGCAGCAGGCTATGAGGGGCTGCAGTATAGGTAGCTGGGTAAGGGGGCTTCAGTATAGGTAGCTGGGTAAGGGGGTGCTTCAGTATAGGTAGCAGGCTATGGGGTGCTTCAGTATAGGTAGCAGGATATGAGGGGTTGCAGAATAGGTAGCTGGGTAAGGGGGTTTCAGTATAGGTAGCAGGCTATGGGGGGCTTCAGTATAGGTAGCAGGCTATAGGGGCTTCAGTATAGGTAGCAGGCTATGGGGGTGCTTCAGTATAGGTAGCAGGCTATGGGGGGCTTCAGTATAGATAGCTGGGTAAGGGGGCTTAAGTATAGGTAGCAGGCTATGGGGGGGCTTCAGTATAGGCAGCAGGCTATGAGGGGCTGCAGTATAGGTAGCTGGGTAAGGGGGCTTCAGTATAGGTAGCTGGGTAAGGGAGTGCTTCAGTATAGGTAGCAGGCTATGGGGTGCTTCAGTATAGGTAGCAGGCTATGAGGGGTTGCAGAATAGGTAGCTGGGTAAGGGGGTTTCAGTATAGGTAGCAGGCTATGGGGGGCTTCAGTATAGGTAGCAGGCTATAGGGGCTTCAGTATAGGTAGCAGGCTATGGGGGTGCTTCAGTATAGGTAGCAGGCTATGGGGGGTTTCAGTATAGATAGCTGGGTAAGGGGGCTTAAGTATAGGTAGCAGGCTATGGGGGGGCTTCAGTATAGGCAGCAGGCTATGGGGGGCTGCAGTATAGGTAGCTGGGTAAGGGGGCTTAGGTATAGGTAGCACATATCCTCCCCCCTGCCCCCGCAGCCTCCTCCGCTCGCCTCCCTGCATAAATAAGGAGAAGCAGCCTTTCACCTCCAGCGTGGAATGCAGTGCGGCAGACTTCTCCTTCACTTCCCTGTTCCCCGGTCCGGCTCTTACTGATGACGCATAGTAAGAGCCGGTCACTAGAGGGAAGAAGAAAGACTGCAGGAGGTCTGCCGCTCCGGGCTCCACGCTGGAGGTGAGAGGCTGCTTCTCCTTATTTATGCAGGGAGGCGAGCGGAGGAGGCTGCGGGGAGCGGTGGAGGACACTTGCGAGCGGGTTAAGTGGCAGATGCGCAGCAATGCAGCGTCGGGATTCGGCGGATTCGACAAGCGGTAAATGACGTCGGGATTAGAATCCACGAATCCTGAATATTTCCTAATATTCGAGGGATTCGAGGATTCGTCGGATTCATCGTCCCATCCCTAAATTATTTGAAATCAAATTGGGTTGGTAAGCTCAGTGATCCCTGACCTACATAGACAGGTGAATCCAATTATGAGAAAGAGTATTTAAGGGGGTCAATTGTAAGTTTCCCTCCTCTTCTAATTTTATCTGAAGAGTAGCAACAAGGGGGTCTCAAAAAAACTCTCAAATGACCTGAAGACAACGATTGTTCACCATCATGGTTTAGGGGGAAGGATACAGAAATTGTCTCAGAGATTTCAGCTGTCTGTTTCCACAGTTAGCAACATATTGAGGAAATGGAAGACCACAGGCTCAGTTCAAGTTAAGACTTGAAGTGGCAGACCAAGAAAAATCTTGGATAGACAGAAGCGACGAATAGTGAGAACAGTCAGAGTCAACCCACAGACCAGCACCAAAGACCTACACGACATTTTGCTGCAGATGCAGAAGTCACTGTGCATCGTTCAACCATTCGGCGCCCTTTACACAAAGAGATGCTGTATGTGAGAGTGATGCAGAGGAAGGCTCTACTCTGCCCACAGCACAAACAGAGCTACTTGAGGTATGCTTAAAGGGAACATTAACTGAGAGGGATATGGATGTTTCCTTTTAAACAATACCAGTTGCTTGTCAGTCCTGCTGATCTCTTTGCTAAGTAGTAGTTGCTGAGTCACACTCCTGAAACAAGCATGCAGCTAATCCAGTCTGACTTCAGTCAGAGCACCTGGATCTGCATGCTTGTTGAGGGGTAGAGATGTCTGCAAACGGTTCGCCAGCGAACATCTCACCATGTACTAGCTCCGAATCGCTCTGAGCCGGAGTAGTACGCCTGCGCTGGCCCGGCGGTGCGCGTCCTAGATCGCGCTAATGCCGGGGACTTTCTGCGCATGTGCGTGACGTCATGCGCAGAGAGTGCCCGGCAACCGGCGCACGATCAAAGACGCGCACCGCCAGGCCAGCGCAGGCGTACTACTCCGGGTCAGAGCGACCCGGAAGTAGTGCAGTCCCCACAGAGATTCGCCCGCGAACGGTTCGGGACATCTCTATTGAGGGGTTGTGGCTAAAAGTATTAGAGACATAGGATCAGCAGGAGGGTCAGGCAACTGGTATTTTAAAAGGCCAAATCCAAATCCTCAGCATGCTCCTGATGAGTCACGAGGGAGAGAAAAAACTAGTCGGGTGGGGATTGAGCACACCAGGAAGGGATCATCGGCTTGGCGGCGGGACGATCGCAGCATACAAAAAGGCGCAACAGAGCCCAGCCTGGCAACGGGGGGAGAGCCCATAGAGAAAAACTATGTGTTGTTACCATCTGGAGGCATGTGAGTGCAATATTTTAATAAAAGTTGATGTTTTTAAATGAGATTACGATATGGAAGGCTTTGAATTTTAAGGTAAAACAGAACGCATGGAGTGAAAGCATTAACATTGGGACCAGGACCTGATGCACCGGGGTATCCTGGATTAATGCGATCTATGACCAATCTAACAGTGGTTACTGCTAATTCGGTGAGTCTGTTTCCAACTGGGTGTCATCTGGTGGTGGAAAAAGCACAGCTCATTGAAAGGAAGATTGAACATTGGTGCTAGCAGTGGACTGATTAACTGTGTATTATTTGTGCATAATAGGTTTTAAGGGGTAGTGCGCAGGACTTATAAATTATATTGTGACGTATTGTGCCATACTTTAGTTGTGAGCGTACGTACCCCTCTGTTTTTAGGTTTTGAGAAAACGACCAAAGCGCTTTGATTATCTGATAACAATATCTACATCATGGTTGTCATACGCATTCACCAGCTTGTGTTCTTCCAATAGGTCTGCTAATCTATCTTCTGTGCAGGAGACAATTTCCCCTGGGGAGAGAGGATTGCAGCTGGTGTGACAGGGTGTTAACCACCCTGGCGTTCTGATTAAATCGCCAGGGTGGCTGCGGGAGGGTTTTTTTCAAATAAAAAAAAAACTATTTCATGCAGCCAACTGAAAGTTGGCTGCATGAAAGCCCACTAGAGGGCGCTCCGGAGGCGATCTTCCGATCGCCTCCGGCGCCCAGAATAAACAAGGAAGGCCGCAATGAGCGGCCTTCCTTGTTTTGCTTATATCGTCGCCATAGCGACGAGCGGAGTGACGTCATCGACGTCAGCCGACGTCCTGACGTCAGCCGCCTCCGATCCAGCCCTTAGCGCTGGCCGGAACTTTTTGTTCCGGCTGCGCAGGGCTCAGGCGGCTAGGGGGGCCCTCTTTCGCCGCTGCTCGCGGCGAATCGCCGCAGAGCGGCGGCGATCAGGCAGCACACGCGGCTGGCAAAGTGCCGGCTGCGTGTGCTGCTTTTTATTTGATTAAAATCGGCCCAGCAGGGCCTGAGCGGCGACCTCCGGCGGTGTTGGACGAGCTCAGCTCGTCCAGACCGCTCAGGTGGTTAATCTCCTCTGAGATGGCCTGTTTGAAATAATCTCTTTCATAAATGGCTGGGAAAGGCTGATCCTTTATTGGGAATTCCTTTACTGCACCAGATACTGAAGGAAGGAAATTTAGTCAGTTTATTATAGTTTGTGCTGCTAGATCCTTGCTTCTTTCTCTTTGGCGAACTGACAACTTGCCTACAAAATCTCAAACTAGGTCCGTGGTTTGACAAAATCTCAAATTAGACCAGAAACTTAGGCCTACAGATAACTTTCACCATCCATGCATACACAACGATATTAACTGGAATGCAATAAGCTAATTCTACCATGAACGGAACATCACTTTTTTTCCCCCTTTTTCCTCTCCCTCTCCTCTTCTTCGATCCCCCTATGGGCTTCAATAACGTCTTCACATACTCTAAGGGCATTTTTCCACTACCCTGCGAATTGATTCTGATCGCAAAATGCAAGGTACATTAAACTAATGGAATGGAAACTGCAGCAGCAATTTCCATTAGTGCGATCCGATTGAGATGCGATTTTGGTCAAAACGTGATCGTAGTCCTGCCGTGTTTTGAATGCGATTGAGCTTTACTATACTGAGTATAGTAGCTCAATCGCAATCGCATGGTGGAAATTGGAACGCGATTGCAATCGCGATCGCATTTCATAGTGGAAAAGAGCCCTTAACATGGTTTGGATTACTTACATGGACGGGTGATTGATAAGTTAGTAGTGGATATTATGCTATTTATCCCTTTTTCCCTTTCCTCTTTTCTGCTGTTTATTTTCTATTGTTCTACCTTATTACCTCCTGTTTTAATATTATGAGACTTATTGTAAGTCTGTTTGGATTGGACTTGCCTGTATTACAAGTTTAAAAACGTTCTAGTAAGTACTGATGTTATATGATACTTAGCTAATATTCTACAGAGTATGATATATAATAATGTATTTAAACATAGTATGTATCGCATTATGTTATATGCATTTCAATACAAAACAAATCGTTATAAAAGTGGGGAAAAAAAATTCAGAGACATACAATTAAAGTGGAACCGAGATAAAATTTTACTCATTGCATAATGGTGTTCCTTTCATATGGTTTATAGGGTATTCCTTACGCCAAATACTTTTTTTCAGCCTGTGACAATGTGACAAACAGAACATGGCTGCCCTCGTATCACAGGAATAAATAATCAAACTTTTGAAGCTGTTTGCAGCTAGATATGCTGTGTAAACTATCTAAACTTTAGAGAAGATACAGTGGCTTGCAAAAGTATTCGGCCCCCTTGAAGTTTTCCACATTTCGTCACATTACTGCTACAAACATGAATCTATTTTATTGGAATTTCACGTGAAAGACCAATACAAAGCGGTGTACACGTGAGAAGTGGAACGGAAATCATACAGGATTCAAAAAATTTTTTTTTACAAATCAATAACTGCAAAGTGGGGTGTGCGTAATTATTCAGCCCCCTTTGGTCTGAGTGCAGTCAGTTGCCCATAGACATTGCCTGATGAGTGGTAATGACTAAATAGAGTGCACCTGTGCGTAATCTTATGTCCGTACAAATGCAGCTGCTCTGTGACGGCCTCAGAGCTTGTCTAAGAGAATATTGGGAACACCACCACCATAAAGTTCAAAGAACACACCAGACAGGTCAGGGATAAAGTTATTGAGAAATTTAAAGCAGGCTTGGGCTACAAAAAGATTTCCAAAGCCTTGAACATCCCACAGAGCACCGTTCAAGCGATCATTCAGAAATTGAAGGCGTATGGCACAACTGTAAACCTACCAAGACAAGGCCGTCCACCTAAACTCACAGGCCGAACAAGGAGAGCGCTAATCAGAAATGCAGTCAAGAGGCCCATGGTAACTCTGGACAAGCTGCAGAGATCTACAGGTGAGGTGGGGATATCTGTCCATAGGACCACTATTAGTCGTGCACTGCACAAAGTTGGCTCTTATGGAAGAGTGACAAGAAGAAAGCCATTGCTAACAGAAAAGCATAAGAAGTCCCGTTTGCAGTTTGCCACAAGCCATGTCGGGGACACAGCAAACATGTGGAAGAAGGTGCTCTGGTCAGATGAGGCCAAAATGAAACTTTTTGGCCAAAATGCAAAACGCTATGTGTGGCAGAAAACTAACACTGCACATCACTCTGAACACACCATCCCCACTGTCAAATATGGTGGTGGCAGCATCATGCTCAGGGGTTGCTTCTCTTCAGCAGGGACAGGGAAGCTGGTCAAAGTTGATGGGAAGATGGATGGAGCCAAATACAGGGCAATCTTGGAAGAAAACCTCTTGGAGTCTGCAAATGACTTGAGACTAGGGCGGAGGTTCACCTTCCAGCAGGACAATGACCCTAAACATAAAGCCAGGGCAACAATGGAATGGTTTAAAACAAAACATATCCATGTGTTAGAATGGCCCAGTCAAAGTCCAGATTTAAATCCTATCGAGAACCTGTGGCAAGATCTGAAAACTGCTGTTCACAAACGCTGTCCATCTAATCTGACTGAGCTGGAGATATTTTGCAAAGAAGAGTGGGCAAGGATTTCAGTCTCTAGATGTGCAAAGCTGGTAGAGACATACCCTAAAAGACTGGCAGCTGTAATTGCAGCAAAAGGTGGTTCTACAAAGTATTGACTCAGGGGGCTGTATAATTACGCACACCCTACTTTGCAGTTATTGATTTGCAAAAAAAATTTGGAATAATGTATGATTGTCGTTCCACTTCTCACGTATACACCACTTTGTATTGGTCTTTCACGTGGAAATCCAATAAAATTAATTCACGTTTGTGGCAGTATTATGACAAAATGTGGAAAACTTCAAGGGGGCCGAATACTTTTGCAAGCCACTGTATATAGACAAGTTACTTGTTATAGATCTTTTTTCATCTCGGATCCGCTTTAAAGGGAACCTTAACTGTTCTAAAAGAAAATGTAAAAAAAAAGTTTCCCTTACCTGGTGAACCGGAGTATAGTTGAAGACCGGCGATGGCACAAGACAGGTGCAGGGGGCTTGCGGAAGCCCCAGATAAGTGAAACTTTTTTTTTCCCCTTCTAAGACAGTCAAGGTTGACTTTAATCTCCCAGCGACCTCCCCCACCAGCTCCAGCAGCAGCTAAAGCAAAAAAAAAAAAATCTGGAATGCATAAAAAACGGGAAATAAAATGAGTTGCTAGTATATTTCTCCTCCTTTGTAAATTACTTGTTAGGTCACGTATGGAGTATGGGATACAGTTTAGGGCACCACACTATAGGAAGGACCTTGACATATTAGAATAGGTACAAAGACAAGTAACTAAAATAAGGGATGGAAGGTATGTGTTTATTTAGCTTGGAAAAAAAAAAAAAAGAGACGGCTACGGGGTGACCTTATTAATATGTATAAATACATCACAGGGTAATGCAAAAGCTAGACAGATCAGCTTTTTGTTCTTAGGCTTGTACAAAGGACAAGTGGACATGGTCTGCCTATGAAAGAAAAATAGGTGTTGCCAATTTAACAGTAAGGCCTCGTTCACATCTAGCCAATGCAGATGGCTGTGCGATCCGAACGCAGCGCATCCGATCGCACGCCATCTGTGCCGCTGCCCGCTGCTGATCCCATCCATTGACAGTGATGGGATCAGCTCTGCGGTGCGGGCAAAATGCAGGCAGCAGTACGCAAGCGTATCGTACTGCTGCGCAGCGCAGTAGATGTGAACGGTAGAAGGGCAGTCTATGCCCTGATACCGTTCCTGCATTTCAGCACATTATATGCGCTTCCATATCCGCACGGAAGCGCATATGATGTGAACGAGGCCTAAGGGCCTGAGCCCACTGATGCAGTTGTGTCCGCTTTTCAGTTACACATCAATGTTAGAGATGCTGAAAAGCGGACAGAAGCGAATACAACTGTATCAGTGGGTTCAGGCCCTAAGGCCTCGTTCACATCATACGCGTTTCCGTGCGGATATGGAAGCGCGTATGATGTGCTGAAATGCAGCAACGGCAGAAGGGCATAGACTGCCCTTCTACCGTTCACATCTACTGCACTGAGCAGCAGTACGATGCGCTGGGAAACGCTTGCGTACTGCTGCCTGCATTTTGCCCGGAAGCGCAGAGCTGGTCCCATCACTGTCAATGGATGGGATCAGCAGGGCAGCGGGCAGCGGCGCAGATGGCGTGCGATCGGATGCGCTGCATCGGATCGCAAGGCCATCTGCGTTGGTAGATGTGAACAAGGCCTAAAAATTGTTCAAATATGGAATACGTAGTTATGACAAATACTATAGTTGCATGTAAAGGACTCTTGGATGCTTTCCTTGCATTGAAGGACACCCGCGGCTATAATTACTGGTTAAAGCTAATGGGAATCGGTTATTAAATAAAAAAAAAAGTCAGATACTCACCTAAGGAGAGGGAAGGCTCGGTCCTAATGAGCCTTCCCTCTCCTCTCCCGATGCTGCGCTGGCTCCCCAGTTCACATCCCCCGCCGAGGGGACTTCAGAAGTCTTCGGGAGCAGAGTCTTCCCGAAGACAGGCGGCTCCATACTGCGCACGCACGAGTGCGTCATAGTGGGCGCTCGGGCAGTGTAGAGCGGCCCGTCTTCGGGAGCGCTCAGGCTCCCGACGCATTTCCAAAGCCTCCCTTCGGCTGGGAAACAGCGGTATTTGACCGAAGCGGTCGAATACCACTACGGGGGAGCCAGCGCAACAGTGGGGACCGGGAGAGGAGAGGGGGTGCTCTACAGGACCCAGAGCCTCCCTCTCTTTAGGCGAGTATCTGACTTTTATTTACAGTTCGGTTCCTATTCACTTTAAAGGGACTCCGAGGAGTGCCCGAATTTAAAAGAATACACTTACCTGGGGCTTCTTCCAGCTCACCGTAGGCGGCGAGATTCCGCCCGTCACGCCCGCCGGCCACTGTGATGACGCGAGGCAGCCGGCGTTATGACGCATTGCGTCATTAACGAGGAAGAGCCGGCCGAAAACCAAGCCCGGGTGTCTCCGATAACGGGGGGCCGGCAGAGGCTGAAGGAGACGAGCCAGGAGGACGCCGTGGGACCTCGCCGCCTACGGTGAGCTGGAAAAAGCCCCAGGTAAGTGTATGCTTTTAAATTCGGGCACTCCTCAGAGTCCCTTTAATTCCCAGCAGAGTTGATTCAGGGATATCTGATGTTCCCAGCTGTAAGCCTTTTATTTTATCAGATGCTCTACCATTGGCATGTCCAAGGTGAATGACCTTATATGAAACCGCGTATGCGCAGTACTATCATGCCGTCCGGCGTGATGATGCGAAGCGACCGAGATACGGAAGCGGCCGCCGGTGCTGTATGCGGCAGAGGGACCAGGAGAACGCTGAGGGACCTCCCAACCCACGGTGGGCTGGAGAAAGCCCAAGGTAAGTCGCGATTCCATTTATTTTTACTGCTCAGGGTCCCTTTAACCAGTTTTCGCTCCCACATACACATATTTTCTCCTACTCCCTGTTTCTCAGCTTGTGAACCAGGCTATTGTGAGGAACAGTGTCAAAAACCTTTGCAAAGTCCAAGTACACTACATCTATAACTTTCCCCATATCCAATTAGGCATTCACCACTTCATGAAAGCTGAAAATGTTCACAAGACAAGATTTGTCCTTCGTAAACCCATGCTGAGCTGAAATTAGATTATTCTGTGCTACAATATCTTGTATAGCGTTAGAATCCCTTCAAACAGTTACACATAACTGATATTAAAGGACCACTATAGCAAAAAAAAAGTAGGCAGTTAAAGAGACACTGGAGCGAAAAAAAAAAAAAAAAAAGTATGATATAATGAATTGGTTGTGTACTATGGAGAATTATTAGAGCATTAGATGCAAGGAAAATATTCTCACATTTTTATTTTCAGTTCTATAGTGTTTTTTATAACATTGTATCATTCTCTAATATTTTCAGTTTACACACTACTCAGCATTCTAAATGATTTTGCAGAGCAGGCAAGTAAACTTTTGACTTGTCCTCTAGGGAAGAAAAAAACAATACAATGCCTGACAGTTGAGATAATAAGCTTCAGAAGACAGAAGCTCTGAGACTTTGAAAGTGGTGGCGCCCAATGGCTTTTTTGCATAGATATCAACTGGAGTTTCTTAACTCTTCCTATACTGGAAACAATATTAGAGACTTATGTATCTGCTGGTAATGTTTTATTTCTTAGCTGTACTACACATACCAATCATTATATAATTTTTTTCCGCTTTAGTGTCTCTTTAAAATCTGACAGAACAGACAGGTTTTGGGCCAGTCCATCTCCTTATTGCAGATTCTCAGGGTTTTCTTTGTTTTCAACAGCATTTACTGAACAGCAGTTTAACTGGCAAAATAAGATACCAGCCGGCCTCCCTATTCACTTGCACATTATTTTGCAACTGCGGTTCAGGAAATGTTGTGGAAAACAAAGAAAACCCTGAGAATTCACCATGAGGAGATGGACTGGCTCAAAACCTGTCGGTTCTGTCAGATTTTAACTGCCTAATTTTTTTGCGATAGTGGTCCTTTACGGGTGTTTTGTTTCACGATTCTGATCTTTTTCTCTTCTTAAATACAGATGAAGTCGAAAAATTTGAATATTGTGCAAAAGTTAAATTATTTTAGTAATTCAACTTAAAGGAAAACTTTTAAGTCAAAGGTAAAAAATGAGATTTACTCACCTGGGGCTTCCCTCAGCCCCCAGCAGCCGATGCTATTGCGGCCAGGAGGTCGCAATAGCAGCATAGGGGGCGATATACAGGCTGGGAACGCGAACAATCACTCGCGTTCCCATGCCTGTCGGCCGGTGACGGCCAAACCGGAAGTGCTCGCCGGCGGGTCCTGGAGCGTCAGAGCGGGGCTGCGAGGGCACCGATCGGCTGCTGGGGGCTGAGGGAAGCCCCAGGTGAGTAAATCTCATTTTTTACCTTTGACTTAAGTTTTCCTTTAACCACTTGATTATTTCCGCTTGTGTTTACATTTAGCCTGCGAGCCGCCATCGGCGGCCCGCAGGCTATTCACGGAGCCCCCCGCCGTGAATTGACAGGAAGCAGCCGCTCGCGCGAGCGGCTGCTTCCTGATTAATTAGCCTGCAGCTGGCGACGCAGTACTGCGTCGCTGGTCCTGCAGCTGCCACTTTGCCGACGCACGGTATAAGCGTGCGGTCGGCAAGTGGTTAAAAGGTGAAACTAAGACTCATTACATGCAAAGAGATATTTCAAGACATTATTTGTTAGCATTTTCATGATTATGGCTTACAGCTTATGACAACCCCAAAATCAAACTACCATAAAATTAGATTACATGAAATAAAATAAAAAAAATAAAAATAAAAAGATTATAAAGGGAACCTGAACTGAGTAAAATTATTTATAATAAACACATCAGGTAACTTCAAATGAACATTACATAGTTACCTTGCCATCAGTTCCTCTCAGAAGTTCACATTTTTTTTTTTCTGACAAAGATCCCTTCGAGCTCTAACAACATTTTGTCAGAACTGAAATATATCGGTTGCTGTCAGTTATATATCAGTTTCTGTCAGTTATAGCTGAGAGGACAACTGTTTCCACGTCCATGTTTCTCTATGGTAATGTCCATGTTTCCCTATGGCTCAAGTGGGCAATGTTACAGTTTAACAGTGTGCTGACAAGAAAGCAGTTATGCGGTAATGGCCATTTTCAAAATGGAGGATGGAGAATTCCCTTGATCACAGTAGACCAACAAGACGGGGGACAGGAGAAAAAGATTGAGGAGTATTTTGACTTCATTTTCAGTTCAGGTTTTCTTTAAATTGAAAAATGTCTGACCTTTGAAAAACATCATCATGCATATGTACTTAGTACTGGGTTTGGCTCCTTTTGCATCAATTACTGCCTCAATGTGGTGTGGCATGGATGCTAAGAGCCCGTGTCACTGCTGAGGTGTTATGGAAGACCAGGATGCTTCAATAACAGCTTTCAGCTCTTAATAACCTCCCTAGCGTTCTGGACGAGCTGAGCTCGTCCAGAGACGCTGGAGGTCACCGCCAGGGGTGCAGCTAAGGTTTTTGTGGCCCCAAGCGGACTGTAGGAAGTGGCCCCCACCCTGCTTTGCACGCCGCTGAAAAAAGTGGGTGTGGCTATTCTGCATAAGTGGGTGTGGCCATGGCATGTGGGTGGAGCGGGAGGGGGGATTTGGGTGGGGCCATTTGCGCTGAAAAATTGGCGTGGGGGTGTTTGCGGCGCGCGCAGCCAAAACATGGGCATGGCCATGACATTGTATGGGCGGAGCGTAAACGTAGCACAGCAAATATATAGCCAACTATGACCATTAAATAATAAATGCAGCAACAGTTACCCTAGACACCAGAAAATAAAACGCAATTTGGGCAATATTTCAGCAGAAAACAAACGCAATTTGAGCAACATTTCAGCAGAAAGCAAATGGAATTTGGGCCACATTTCAGCAGAAATCAAACGCAAGTCGGGCACATTTCAACAGAAAACAAACACAATTTGAGCCACATTTCAGCAGAAAAATGCAATTTGGCCCATATTTCAGCAGATAAGCGCAGTTTGGCCCACATTTTATCAGATAATAAACGCAGTTCAGGCGACATTTCATCAGATAATAAATGCAGTTTGGGCCATATTTCAGCAAAAAAAAAAATTAAAAAAAAAAAGTACTCATCTTCTCTCTCTTCCGGCGGCTTCTGGCGCGCAACTCCTCAGGAGATCTTGCTCCTCCTCCTCCTCCTCCTGCAGTTTCCCGCGCTGGCAGTCAGGCAGAGCAGACCTACGGGAAGATGGCGCCCGAAGCCCTGTACTGGAGACACAAATAGTCTCCAGAGCAGGGCTTCGGCAGCAGCCATCTTCCCGTAGCCCTGCTCTGTGAACTGGCTTGCGCGGCATCAGTGCGGGGCCTGCGGGCAACAGTGTGACGTCACGGAGCCTTCGAGGCCCCTAAAAACGTGAGGCCCCAAGTGGCTGCTTGGTGCCTCGCGGCGCCCCTGGTCACCGCTCAGGCCCCGCTGGGCCAATTTGAATAATTTTTTTTTTTTAAACATGCAGCAAGCACTTTGCTTGCTGCGTGTCCTACCCGATCACTGCCGCTCGCCGCCGATCCGCCGCGATACAGGCTGTAATCCCATGGTCATTGAACAAGGTTTTGGCACTTTTGGCAGTGTGGGCAGGTTGGAAAATTAAGTCAGCATCTCCATAGAGATCATATGTGCAAGGAAGCATGAAGTACTCCAAAATCTCCTGGTAGGCATTGACTCTGGACTTAAAGAGAAACTGTAACGACAAAACGGCCCCTGGGGGGTACTCACCTCGGGTGGGGGAAGCCTCAGGATCCTAATGAGGCTTCCCACGCCGTCCTGCGTCCCTCGGGGGTCTCGCTGTAGCCCTCCGTACAGCCGTGACGCAATATTTACCTTCCTGGCTCCTGCGCAGGCGCTCTGATGGCTGTCGGCGCCGAAGTAGGCGGAAATACCCGATCGCCGTCGGGTCTGCTCTACTGCGCAGGCGCAAGTTTCCGGCGCCTGCGCAGTAGAGCGGACCCGACGGAGATCGGGTATTTCCGTCTATTTCCGTGCCGAAAGTCGCCACAGCGCCCCCGCTGGAGCCAGCAAAGTTAAATATTGAACTGACAGTCGGCACAGTAGCCGGCTGTTCGGAGGGCTGCGGCGAGACCCCCGTGGGACAGAGGACGGCGTGGGAAGCCTCATTAGGATCCGGAGGCTTCGCCCACCCGAGGTGAGTACCCCCCAGGGGAGGTTTTTGTTGTTACAGAGTCTCTTTAAAGAAGCACAGTGGACCGACACCAGCAGATGAAGCAGCTTCCCAATTCAACACAGACTATGTAAACTTCAAACTGGACTTCAAGCATCTTGCATCGTGTACCTCTCCATTCTTCCTCCAAACTCTGGGTCCTTGGTTTCCAAATGAGATGCAAAATTTGCTCATCAGAAAAAGAGTACTTTGGACCACTGAGCAACAACCCAATTCTTATTTTCCTTAGCCAAGGTAAGACGCTTCTGAGGTTTGTTGTTCAGGAGTGGCCCTTTGCGGGTGTTTTAAAATAATAAGCCGATTAGAGTCTGACATTTTGAGCCTAGAATATTGAACATTTTCACAATATTCTAATTTTCGGAGATTTTGATTTTCGGGTTTTCATAAGCTGTAAGCCATAATCATCAAAATTATAACAAATAAAGGCTTGAAATATCTTGCTTTTCATGTAAGGAGTCTATTTAAAATATTAAAATAAAAGAACACCGAGAGGCCAATATGGTGTAGTATGTTTGGAACAAAGGTGAATATTGTAGTGTGAGGAAGTTATACTCACAAACAAGGGTTACCGCTGAGGCAACCACTGTAAATGCAGGTGAGGAGATTAGACCTGTCCTCACTCAGTTGTAAGAAATCGCTCTCTGTAGATAGAAGAAAGGTAGGGGTGGCTCCCCCTTCCACCAAGGGTGGACACTGTAATCGCTTTGGTGAACAGAGGCGCCAGCAGTGTAAAAACAATAGTAAAAAGTTTTAAAATATGCTGGGGAGACAGTGGTGGACTTACCTCCGAAAGCAGACTAAACTACTTGTCTGACACTTTATTAGTACCCCAATAGATGCAACGCGTTTAGCAGGACCAAGCCCACTTCATCAGGCAATATAACAGGGGACAAACTGTGGACAAAGGCAGAAAATACAGTACTGTAGTGAGCTACATAATGTGAAAAGCATTCGTATGGTTCATATATACAACAATTGTCAAAGTAAAATTTCATTATTTTGTACAGGCCGTGACAGAAGGCTTGCATAAGCTTTGCATGCAATTTGTGTACAGGTGGTTGTGGTTAGTTGCTGCGATTGTTAGAGGCAGCCAAATATTGGGTCACTGAGCGATGGGCCCTCATGTAAGATGTGGGCGTGGAGCCACCAACTGATCGTAGTAAAGTGCACTGTGTAACCAATATTAAAGTGCAAGAGAGGTACATAGATATTGTGGCATGGCGTGCTGGTGTTAGTAGCTAATGGCCTGACTATGCGGACAATATGTACATGAGAATGGGGAGATGTTTGATAGTTGGCCAGGGGCCAAGCATGATTTCACCTGGTGACACATGAATATAAGGCTGGTTTCACAGTGGGACGTTTTAGTCCCACGTTACAGCAGCCAGTAACGCAGCCTAACTCACATCAATGTGCTGGTTCACAGTGCACACGTTGCGTTACATAGTAACACAGCACGTTTAAAACAAAGTGCTGCATGCTGTACGTTATACTGTACTAAGCCACGTTAGCCTGCTTGCACATGCTCAGTAATGTTGGAGGAGGAGGTCTCCCCTCCTCCTCCGGCGGCCAGCCACATGGCTAGTTAATATTCACTGCACTGTGGAGACTTGTGGTGGGACTGTAGTGTTGTCCGGATCATGAACGAATCGTTCATTTGATCCGGATCTTTTTTTGAGAGTCGAATCATCCGGATCATCACAATGAAAGATTCGGTTCACAGTGGATGTTTGTCTGGAAGAAACAGGAATATACAGAATGTACAGTGCAGGGAAAGTCCTGTCCTGCTAGTCATTTCACCCAGTCTGCTTCCCTAGTAAAATGATTCAAATGATTCGGTTCAAAGATCCGGATATTTTCAATGATCCGATTCAAATGATCTGAATCCTTAAAAAGATCCGGACTTCCTATCACTAACCTGGAGCGGCTGCTTTGAGAGCTGCGTAACGCAGCTCAATCTGACATCCAACATCAACACCACCATGCGTTGCGTTAGGGGCACGTTATGAGACCATAACGTCCCCTAAAACGCAACATCTTGGTGTGAAACCCTAAGCTAGCTAACAGGTAGATATATTTTAGGTAACCCTCCAGGACAGGTGAAACTACGAGATTTGACCCCTCCCAGGAAACATCCACGTGGTCTCTCTATAAGTTTAGACCCACCGCAGGTGTCCAGCAGTATGTATCCAAGAAACCCTGAACATGGTCTACACGCCAGTACCTTATTCTAATTTTAGAAAAAGCCCTCTGACCTATCAATTTACCTGAAAAGTTAATAAAAAGAGACTTTCTGATTTCCTTATATCTTTCAATCTCTTCAGATATTCTATCAGATTCTTCCTTACATCTAACGTACTCCATTTCCTTTCTTTAGCATTCGAGGGATTTATGTAAAAAGGAAGGCAATATAATCTCCTGAGATCTGTGAAATCGATCTCCCACCTTAGGTAAAAACTCCTCGCTGGTTTTCAGCACAACCCTGTCATCATAAATCATACAGAATGGTTCTCTACATGACAACGCCTCTAGTTCACTAACTTTTTTATATAGCTATTATAGCTATTAAAAAGACAGTTTTTAATGTTCCCAATCTTAAATCTAAGTCTTCCATTGGAACAAACGGAGAATTGGATAATGCTTTAAGCACCGTAGAGATCCCATTTAGGAAACGTCTTCAAGCGGACCGCTTCCGCTCAACTGATTTCAAAAACCTAATCACCAACGGGTTAGCAGCCAATTGCTTGTCCAAAAAAAACGATAATGCCGAAACCTGGACCCTAATAGTGCTTAGGGCCAGTCCATTATCCACCCAGTTTTGCAGAAACTCTAAAACCGAACTTATTTCAGAAGACTTAAATTTGGATTGTTGTAACCACTGGTTATACGGTTTCCAATATTTTCCATAAATTTTCCGTGTATTTAGCTTCCGACTATCCAATAGAGTTCCTATCACTCTATCTGATAGCCCTTTAGATCTGTGGATAGCCCTTTCACTAACCAGGCCGATAGATTCCATTTCATCACCTGCTGAACACTGATTCCCTGCACCGATATTAGATTGTCGGTTAACGGCAACAAAACTTGGCCTGCGATCTTCATTTTCAACAACAGTGGAAACCAAGATAGTTTGTCCCAATTCGGTGCTATTAGAATTACTGTGACAACTGAATGCATTATCTTCCTGAGTACTAGCGGTAGTATGTTTAGAGGAGGAAACGCGTATGCAGGTTTGAATTCCCATTTCTGCGCTAGTGCATCCACCGCTACTGGATGATCCAACGCATTGAGTGAAAAGAAATTCCTGCATTTCGCATTCCCTCTGTTTGTGAACAAATCTATCTCCGGTACTCCCCAGATCCGAGTTAGACCTGTGAACACTTCCGCGTTCTTGCTCCACTCCATGTTTGATGTCTGATTTCGACTGAGAAAGTCCGCTAGACTGTTCATTGATCCTTTTAAGTGTACTGCTGTGAAGGATTTTAGGTTTTCTGCCACCTCTAGAATTTCCACCGCTAGATTGAGTAATTTGAGCGATTTAGTTTCCCCCTGTCTGTTCATATAAGCTACCACTGTAGCATTGTCGGTCCTCAACTGAACGTGCTGATCCTTCAGTAAATGCATCGCCGCTATCACTGACAGCTTTACCGCCATCATTTCTCTGTAATTAGAAGACTGAGCCTTGATACGCTGATCCCAGACCCCCTGCATCTCGAAGTCTTTTACGTGTGCCCCCCAACCTGTCATGCTCGCATCTGTTGTTAGCACTACGTCTACTGGAAATTGCCAGTTTTCCTTGCGACAAAATCCTTTTGTTTCGCCACCACTGTAGAGAAAGCTTCACTTCCTCTGTTATCCTTACCATTCGATCTAGTGTTTAAACTGTCCTGCCCCAGTTCTTCAAAATCCACATTTGAAGAATCCTGGTGTGTAACATAGCCCATTGGACTGCTGTTGCTGATGAGGTCCACAGACCCAGCAGTCTCATGGCTTCCCTTACCGAAATTAATATTGTGTCCTGAAAGTTCATTACTTCCTGCACAATTTTTTCCATCTTTTGTTCCGGTAAATATATCCTTTGCGTTACCGAATTTATCTGAAACCCTAAAAATTGAATTATCTGTGATGGCTCCATCTGTGATTTTTCCAGGCTTATTATCCAACCTGCTTTTTTTTTTTATTCCGTAATCACGATTTCTTTGCGAAGAATCAACTGATGTACTGAATCCGCCTGCACCAATAAATCGTCCAGGTAAGGTATTAACATAACACCCTTCCTGTGAAGATCTGCCACCATTTCTGCGATCACTTTTGTGAAGATCCTCTGCGCCGATTTTATCCCAAAGGGGAGGCAACGGAATTGTTAGTGTTGCATTCCGTTTGTATTTTTTACCGTAAATCTCAGAAATGCCTGAGATCTTGGTTCTATTGGCACATGCCAATATGCATCCTTGAGGTCGATGCTTATCATATACCCTCCCGGAATTAAGAGATTCTGTACCGAGTAAATCGACTCCATCCTGAATTTCATGTGCTTTATGAACGGATTTATTGGTTTTAGATTCAGTATCAACCGAAACGCTAATTCGTTTTCCCGATTAACCTGTGAGAACCCTGCATCTAACTTAGGACACTTGTCCCAATGTTTGCTGTCCTCTTCTGAGAAGGGAAACCTGCGCTTAAACCCCCTAGATAGAAACACCTTCCTGTCAGGGTTTTTCCACTGACTATTAATCATGTTTTTGGTGGAAGTATGCACTGGAAAAACAAGTGGCTGATCCCTTCCATTCCTGCATACAATTCGTCATGCACCGAAGTCTTTTGAGGTTTCTCCATTTTTAGATCTAATGCATCATATATAGCCTTCAATAACTCCTCTGTCTCACTTGATGGGAATTTAAACTTTGTAGGTTTATCAGTGTTCAATACCCCATCAACCTCATCATCCGAGCCTGATAAATCATCCATATCCAATTCCTCAGGCTCAGAATCAGACAAAACCTGTCTATCAGTCTTGCATGAAGCCTTTCTATGTACATTAATAGATTCCACAGAAATTTTACTGGTCGTCTCTTCCATTACAGCCAAAGGCACCTAATTATTGTCTTCAGTATTTGTAATCTCTACCGCTGGAGCAAAAATAGTGTCATTATTAACTGGTGCAGGCATATTATCTTGAACCACATTTACAACAGGTGCCTGTGACACAGATACTGCCATAGCCTCTCTGAACGCCTTAATAGACTCAGCCATTTCAGTTCTCATAACATTCATTAAGTATTTATATGAGGTAGCAGATACCTGATTTAATACTGTAATAATACATGCTTGACCGTGATTTTGTCCAGGTATGAGACAATTTAGCATTACAAGTAGGGCAACGCTTTGACTGGGCCTGTCAGTTTTATCAGCAGCAGCAGCATTACTCTGCAATACAAACACAAGACAGGAAAAAACCCCAGTCACAAACCATAAAGAGATTACCACAGTTATTCACTCCCCCCGCAGCCAAGTCTAGCTGCAATAGACCCCAATCAGCATTTATCTCACCGCTCCTGCGTTGGGGTCACTCTCAGGTTTGTCCGTTTTGGCGTCTTTGCTGGCCTCCTGCCTTGCGCCGGACTCCTGAGCAGCTTCCATCTTTCACAACTCCCAGAACAAGTGAGAGAGCTGACGCCGAGACGCTGCGGCTCTTCTAATCCGGCGGCCGGAAGTGACGTCACGGCAACGCCGGAAGTACCACCGCAGCCATTTTGGGTGAGGGAAACCCGTGCTCGGCCTCCGCCTACCACTTCCGCCTCTCCCCGCGTCTACTATCCGCGCCGCCAGCCTCCGCTGAGTCATCGCCGCAGTCCTCTCCCCGCCGCCGCCATCCGCCAAAGCAATGCGTCTTGAGGGAGGTAAGCCACTGGACCTATCTTCTACCACCACAGCAGCCATACCGGACCAGCAGCATGCCCAAAGCCCTTAGCCACCCAGGCTCTCCAGGGACTCGGACAACTACAGAGAGACATGTTCCAGGGAACAGGAAATATCCATACTGCCGGACACCTGCGGTGGGTCTAAACTTATAGAGAGACCAAGTGGATGTTTCCTGTTTCCTGGGAGGTGTCAAATTTCGTAGCTTCACCTGTCCTGGAGGGTTACTGGAAAAAGTAGCCTAAATGTATGTGGTTCATGCATTGTAAATGTTTTTTTAAAAAAACAAACTGCTAAACAACAGTTAGAAACACTAGGTCCTAATAAGAACAGGGTAAGTGTAGGAGAATGATAATCTTAATGTATAGCACATAGAGTGTAAATTCATAGAATGTAACTTACCAGTAGCTCTCAGGTAGTACAGATAGCACCTCTGTGCAGAGCTGAGGACGCTAGGTGCTTTTAATGTAGTGGAGAATAGGTGTTACCCAATCAGGGGCAGCCACTGGGATAGATAGGGCAGGGCCAGAGGGTATGGAGGGAAAAACTAGCAGCCAACCGGCTGCCGACAAGTGCAGAAATGGGCGCGCGCGTGCGCCGAAGACGGCACATCAATGCGGCCATAAAGACGAGTGGCACGCGTATTGGAATTGTCAGTAGGATGCGACGATAACCGCGCACCCTCTAACCAAGTGCAATAAATGTATGTAAAATGTGCGCGGCCGCCCGTTGCTGTATTGAAGTTGCGCGCATGCGCAGTAGGTGCTAGTGGGCAAGCGATGAGGGCACTTGTTATTCAAAGATTTACAGCGAAGACACCGCTGTGCATCTCAGATAACGTTGTGTGTATGGACAGGGGGGTTCTTAGTGTGGGGAACAACATATCTGGGGGGGGGGGGGGGGGGGGGGAGGGGCTGGGGCAAAGTAGGTATTTGCACATGGCAACGAGTACAGTAGATGCATTTCCACACTTTCACCACTTGATGGCAG